>NW_017307063.1:481432-558191 GCF_000935625.1 Nanorana parkeri | reverse complement strand
CATTGTGGTGGCATTGTTTTTGTAAACATGTAAAAATCACAATACATAGTTACATAGTTTGTCAAGGTATAAAAAAGACATATGTCTAGTTACTCTAAACCAGCAATACTAAGTAACTCATAGCATAGTTTAAATAAAAAAGTAATGGGTAAACACATGCTGTGTAAATATAGTATATAAACTAATAGTTTAGAGAAAAGTCATATTTCAAGAATTACAATATCCGCTCACATCTCAACCACATATACAAATTATACATGTTTTCCCTTTTTACAAGATGCTTCCCATGAAGTAAAGCATCGTTCCTGCACTTGAGTTGTATGGACAAACAATTGGTTCCATTCCAGTACCATTAGCTGCTAACTTTATACAAAGTTTCATTGGAGCTCACCAAAGTCATATTAAAGTCAAAAGGATTTTAAGCTATTTCAAATGCTGATGAAATCACTTACAATGAATGCTGCACTTTGGTGTTTTCGTTTCCTGCATAATCAGCTGGTCTCCTGAGCACTGGTCCTGACTTCCTGTTTTAGAGTGACTCCATTCTCAAACAGATTGCTATGCAGTCACCCTTGTGTGTGCTAGTAAGCTGTGTGTGTCTCTACAAACACACAGGCACAGCAAATAAACCTCCCCCTGGCTCCATCTCCTCCCTGCTACCTTCTCCAAGCTAGTAGATGAATAGTTGCTGGAGTCTGCTCTGATCTTGTACTGGACCGAAAGTTCAGAAAGCTGAGCTAACAGATTTGAAAGCAGCTGTTCAGAAACATGATAACTCTATGGGGTCCATTCATAAAGCTGCTGAAGGATCTAGCTGTAGCTTCGGCTGATCCTTCGGCTAGCTTCGGCCCCAGGACCCCTCCAGTTCAGTAGAACCGAAGGGCTGCTGTACGGGCTATTCACTATAGCCCGTACAGCTCCCGAAGTTGGCCGAGCGGCTCAGTCAAGCCGAAGGCATATGCCTCGGCTCGACTGAGCCGCGCTAAAAAGCTGAAGCTGGCCGATGGCCGACCAGCTAACCAGGGGCGCTGTCATTACACACTGAGAGCGGCCTCTCCGTGTTCTCAGTGTGTAATGACAGATGTCATTCCTGGTTACCTGGTAACCAGGAACGCATCTGTCATTCCTCCCCCGGACGCTCTGGGAGTATAATAGGCTCTAATCCAGCAGAGTGAACCTTTCCCTGCTCGTTTTTTTTATTTTTTCAAACAAAAAAAAATCCTCATAGGAAAGCATAGCTAGATTCCTATTGTCTATTTCAATTTGCAATAGCCAATAGCAAACTAGCTATTGCACCCGCCCACTGCTGCTGTCAATCAGCTGAGGGGGACCTGCAGATCAGTAAAGCAAAACAAACGACAAACGCACTCAACAATTTGTTACCAGTTATACAGTAAGGTGCACACGTTTGTTTTGCTTTACCGATTTGGTGCAGCGACGCATGGGGTTTCTCAGCTGCCAATGGGATGTGCGGGATCCCTTGTGTGTCTCTGTACCTTTAAGGAGGTGGGGCGTCCTCCTGACAGGCCTGCACCCAATTTGATATCTTCTGCCCCCATGTGCTCCAAGATGGAGACTCTCATAGTTTAGAGTTAGGACCGCACTATAAGAGGTGCCTTGGCGCGGCAGTGCGGCTTACACATCCTTTGCAGAAGACGTGTATCCAAACCTCTGTCATTGTCCTTAGTGGTGAGACAAGTTGTTTTACATGCTGGTTTGTGAGTGTGCCATGATGCCTTTCTACTGGACCTGCAGATCAGGTCCCCCTCTGGTGATTGACAGCAGCAGAGGGCGGGTGCAATAGCTAGTTTGCTATTGGCTATTGCAAAGTGAAATAGCCAATAGGAATCGAGCTATGCTTTCCTATGGGGATATTTTTTTTTTTTTTTTACGGCAACAGAACCGCCCGGCCAATAGAAAACAGTTGGGCGGAGCTAGCTGTCACTGCTAGCTCCGCACAATAATTTTCTATTTTTTTAACTTTTTTTCTGTTCTGCTCGGTACCACAGAGGGACTGAGCAGAACAGCCGAGCCAAATGCCGCTCAGCGGCATTCGGCTATTTACTCACTGCTGTTCTGCATCTATAAGAATAAACCGAACAGTAGCGAGTAGCCTGCCGGAGGTTCGGCTGAGCATGTTCGGCCGACTCGAAGCCACGCGAAGCCACCGATGTACAGCTGATTTCAGCCAATATACGGCTGGAATCAGCCATACCAGCCTGAAGTGAATAGCCGAACAGCGTTCGGCTCACTTCGCTTGGGGTCAGTGAGTCACTCGGCTGCCTATGGCAGCTTAGTGAATAGACCCCTAAGTGTTTGGACATAAATGTAAAGCAATGCTTTGCTGGGCAATGTATATTTGTTTTATCTGGATTAATTATTGAAAAAGGTTTGAGTGTAATACTACATTAAGCAGAAAATGTTAACATCAGTCCAAACAACTACTAGTTGTTTTATGGTTTTTTTTCTTCGTTAAGTGGTACTTCAATGTAAACTGCTCAGTTGAAAATGGATACATGTAAACTGTCTTGCCAAAAGATGTTTAATTCTGTATTGCCACTATTGTGACCTAGGTACTGTACCTTTGCCACACTGTATAGTCAGGTCAGTAACCTCTCTTTATTTTAGTTCATCAACACAGCTTGGTCGCAGACTGAACATAGCAAGGAGCATCAGTGATCAAGACTCTGTTTACTCAATTTTTTTCCTCCTGTCAACATACTTACTATGTTAGATTGACTATGCTTCTACCGAGCACTGATTTACAGTGAAATTACAGGTAGCTAATTTTAAAGTCCAACATCAAACTGTGGACAATCTATCCCCTTGTCGTACTCCCCCCACATCGTATGTACTTTTTTTAGTATACTTATCTTTTCCCAATTTCTTCTGGCCAGACATATGACATGCTCCTCATCTCCTAATCTGCTCAGAAATGTAGAGATTCTCTCCATTAACACACTCTGAATGAAGACTGCCATGGTTTGGGCCATGAAACCCTTCATTCCTTTTATATGCCCATTCTTCCAGATTGGACATCATATAACCCAGAAGAGGTGGACATAATTTAAAAAGAAGTACTGTGCAGAAAAAATTTGGGTTAAAGTAAATATTGCAGCCATTTGTATTTGGTTACATGGCGTGGAGAACTTATAATTTGAAACACATTTTGCATCTAAGCTAGCCATGTAATAAAAGTAATTTATATGCATGTGTGATTTGTTTCATTCCGAATTGAAATTCGGACCAATATCGTCATATTCGGACATTTGGATGTATCCAACTTTCCGAATGAAAGAGATAACTAATCCAAATGTATCGCTCGTGGCGGTGGGAATTTTTCTTTCAGAGAGTTGACAGCCGTCGTTCATCGTAATTGACATGGATCTACATCACTGGGCGATGCGATTGACCTGTGGATTGTATCGATGGACATTTTCATTTTTTTATAGATAAAGGAATTCTCTTTTTCAAATACGGGACTTTTTTAAGGTGTGGTGTGTTTATTTTCTATTTTACTGTATTTGGTGAATGAGTAGGGGTAACATCTACCACTTATCCATTCACAAGGGGGGCAGCAACTGAGTGCCCCCCGGCAAAGCACCCTCCCCATGTTGAGGGCATGTAGCCTTTTATGGTGCCGGAGGGAGGCATTGTGTGTGATTGTGAAAGTGTGTGTAGTGTAATAACTTTAAGTATGTATGTATATGCACTAGCTGGTAAGGTGATAATAAATGCTTTTGAAGTAAGTTTTGCTGATAGCAGTACTTTTGCAGTTTGTAGAATGATTGATGTGCTACTCACAGTGCCAGGGATACTCCTTATCAAACGCCTAAATCATCCACACAAAGAGCTGAGCTTGTGATTATTATTTCAGGTACCCACTTGCAGAGTCTGAGAAGTCTTTTTTTCAAACAGAAGTTGAGGTTTTTTTACAATCTAAACCACAGATACATAAAAAATTAGAGTTGATGTGTAACAATTGATGCAGCAACTACAATAAGAGAGCATGGCAGAGCCTACATGAACCAGCACGTTTGCCTGTTTACTATACAAATATTAGGAACAGAAACAGACATTGTGCAGTCATGCTCCAGTTAAACTGAAACAAATGAATTGCAATGATGTACCTAAATGTCAACCAACTTGGATGTATTTCAATTGATGTTTTCTGCATAATTTTGAGAGGGATAATAAGAGGTTCTACAAACGCCAAAATATATGTTCAGGGTTTGCAGCAGAATTAGAGTTTAACACATAAAAAAACAGTAAGAGTAGAGCACTGGAGGTGCAAAATGCACACAATACATGAAGAGGCAATACTAAATGCTTATCAGATTAGGTATGTCATGCTTCCATAATATTATTATTGGCCATCATTGTTAAATTACTGCAAGACTTAGAACAAGGCTGTGTTGGTCTTTGTGGATAAGCTCAGTGTAACCCACCGCACTCCTTACAGAAAACCCCAAAGGTGGGGCTGAAGTGACTGCGGACGGCAATGCTGGAATCAATGTGGAAGCAGGATGACTCCAGCACACCAAACAAAATGGTCAAGTGATCGCTTTTTATTAATGCATGTTGTCACAAAGAAGCAACATTTCAGGGCCATGCAGGGTCCCCTTCATTAGACTCAGTATTGGTTGTACTGAGCCTAATGAAGGGGACCCTGCGTGGCCCCGAAATGTTGCTTCTTTGTGATATCATGCGTAAATAAAAAGCGATCACTTGACCATTTTGTTTGGTGTACTGGTGACATCCTGTTTCACACATTTACCCCACAATAGAGCTCATGCAAGTTGGTATACATTTAAACATGGAAACTTCTTAGATTCAAGGATAGGTTGAAATATTCTTTATTGGAAATCAACACATAAGGGTCTATTCACGAAGCAGCCGAAGGATCTAGCCGTAGCTTCGGCTGATCCTTCAGCTAGCTTCGACCCCAGTACCTGTACGGGCTATTCACTATAGTCCGTACAGCTCCCGAAGTGGGCCGGGTGGCTTAGTCGAGCCGAAGGCATATGCCTCGGCTTGACTGAGCCGAGGTGAAAGGCGAAGCTGGCCAAGCGGCCGGCCATTGGTCGGCCGACAGCCTGCTTCTGACAGCTGGGCGGAGCCAGCCATGACCTTACAGCTGGCTCCGGCCACTTGCAGAGAGATCAGTAACTCTGGTTACCAAGTAACCAGGGACACTGATCTCCAGACAGCCCAACTCTCCCGGGCGCTCCGGGAGTCTCAAGCTATTATATAGCGGCTCCCGGCCGCTTAGGAGAGAAACACTTTCTCCCAGAGCAAAGTAAAACTTTCCCTGCTTTTTTTTTTATTCTGACATGGAGCCAATGGCTGCCGTCAAAATAAAAAAAAAAATGCTGCTGCTGTCAATCAGCAGAGGGGACCTGCAGTTCTCCATCAGGTCCACTCTAGTGATTGACAGAGCAGCAGCAGAGATTCGAACTCCTTCTGCACTTCGGGTCGGCCGAACATGCTGAGCAAGCCACACGATGAGCGGCTGATTTCAGCCAATATACGGCTGAAATCAGGCGTACAAACCTGTAGTGAATAGCCGAACTTCGGGTCGGTTATTCACTCGGCTGCCTACGGCAGCTTAGTGGATAGACCCCATAATTTACTTATTGTTACCAGACGTCGACCCAGACCTCACATAGGAGGTTACCAAAAATCCATCATAAATATGATTGAGGATTACATTCAAAAACGTGCTTTACTAAAAGCAAGAACAGTGACTTTATCAAATTATAAATTCACTAGCACAAGATTCTTTCCAAAATGGCAAATGTGGGGGGATAGATGGATACACATTATTAAAATAGCATTTTTGGAAATAGAATGACAGTTATCGGGATATCATGTATATTTCTACTTTTGATAATCTTGCTTTGTAAACTGTTCTTAAACATTGTCCACTGTTTTAGTCAGATTCTGTTTTAACCTTGGTTAAAATGGAACCCATCCTCTGGGTATGCTGCCCATTACAGATTCTGCCTACTTTTGAGAATGCTTCATATATCTTATTTTACCTTCATTGCCAACCTAGTTTTCCTATATGACCCCCAAGTCTGATCACTGACAGCCTAGTCTCCATTCTTGTACTTTACTCTGATTTATTTTTTATGACCTAAACTTTAATCCTGCCTTAGATTTTATACTCAGGCATGGTTCATATGATTTTCTGATTACCATCAGTGAGTCCATATCTGAGTTCAAGATCTGGGTGCCTGTTACAACCACATGATTAGTGAAAACCAGAGAACCTTTTTAATACTGCTAGTGGAGTCCAACTGAGGGTTCTTTAAATTATAGTGGACCAAACCTATCATTATGAAATATTTGGCAAGTCAGATATAAGCCATGACCTGGAGTAGTTCTGTGATCTGGTTGCAGCCCAGTAACTTAGATTATATATTGCCCAAACATCTCCTGCCTAGTAGGAATAAGCTTCACAATGACCATGGGTTCAACCTTAACCCAACTTGATCAAACAGACAAACTAAATGGCCAGATTTGACCAGTTAGACCAGTTAGTGTCAGTACCACTACCAACACGAAATTAAATTTTCCCATCTTTCAGCTTGTTTCACAATGTAAACAAGCTGGTGGGGATTCTGGATGATGGCAGCGGCCAAAGATCATTGTGACATGGTTCTAAGGTTCTGTAGGTCATCATTCATCATAATTGTTGTTGGATCTACAGCACTAGACAACGTAAGTGATATTGGATGTACATGAGATATTGTTTAATTGCTTATTTTAAATAAAGGTTGTTTACTGACTTTGCCCCCCTGGCAAGGACTCCCCCAATATTGCGGGCATGTGGCATGGTATGTTTTAGTGGAGGGTGCATGCTCGATGCTATCCTTCCCTTTACTGGTCAACCAGGCTGAATGACTGGATAAGGGTCTGATATGAATTTTTAGGTGGTTCCCATGATGTTTTTTATTTGTTTTGCTTTTGCATGGGTCCCCTTTAAAAATCTATACCAGGCCCTTATCTATTATAATAGTCTGGAATGGGTTTTAAAGGGGACCACATGCCATTTTTTGTTTGCTTGTACATGTTTTCTGCCCCCTCTATTCCTGGCCACCCAGGCTGCATGTCTGGATAAGGGTCTAATATGAATTTTGAGGGAAACAAAAATAAACATTGTGGGGTCCATCTCAAAACCTACAACAGACTTCAAGGTCTAAGGTGCCTATGCAAAACCAAAAATGAGTTGGGGCAAGGATTTCACTGGGGGAGATTTGCTTTCAAGAATGCATTCGTTTTTCCATGCATGTGTCCTCTACAACTATGCCGCTCTTGTTTACTGACCTCACCCCTCACAGACCTTATGATTGTCCTGTTTATATTTTGCTTTGTTAAGTTGTTTAACCCTTGTGGTCCTGAGTCACAAGTAATAAAATAATATATTGCTGAAAATTTAGACAGAGGGTTTATGTGTTCATCTATGATTTATGGTGTTGCACAAACCTTGTTCCAGTTGCTCTTTTTTCAGCCTGTAAAACTATCTGCAAAACCAATGTCTGGAACAGGATTTATGTACTCCCATCAACCTACTTCTAATCATGCTTTTGCCTAACACTTTCAAGCCCTGGTGAAGGGAGCACCTCAGAACCTCTGAAATGGGCTGACTTTAAAAATACTGTATATTTTGAATAGTAAATGATGAGGGAGCCTGCTGGATACATGCACAGGATTAGAAGTTCTAATTTCACATGATTGGTAAAAAAAATTCCCATATCACCCTCATGCCCAGTGTCAAGCAGCCAGTTTTTCCAAACACCCTATTTATGCAAGTCTGTGACCTATGCCCACCACAGTTTTAGGTACCAAGCCACCATTATTTTGCACAGAAAGCAATATGCCACCTGCTATTATTTTATACATAAGGTCATCCCATCCCTAAAGCAGCATGTATAATGCCTTGAGAAAGCTCAAGACAGAAAAATCAATATGAAAAGCAGAAGGAGGGTTATTGTGGTGGCAGGGAGGAGGATGGTTGGGGTGCTGGTGGTGAGGGGAAGTGTTGGGGGTGCTGGCAGTAAGGAAAAGGAGTGTTGGAGGTAAGGGGTGCTGTGGGTGAAGGGGAGGAGGAGGGATAGGGTTCTGGTGGTGAGGAGGAAGAGAAGTTTAGGTGTGCTGGCAGTGAGAGGGAGGGTGGGGTGCTAGTGGTGACGAAGAAGAGTGGTGTTGAGGTTCTGGTGGTGAGTAGGTTGAGGTTCTGGTGGTGAGTAGGAGGTGGAGTGTTGGGGTGCTGGTGGTGAGGAGGAGGAGGAGGAGGAGGAAGGGAAAAGTTGGAATGTTTTCAGGAACCAGATCAAGTGTTGATGGCACTGTGGTGCTGGGATCTGAAACTTATATTACCAGTGACCACCTGTGGGTGTCTCTCAGCAGCCATCAGCCCTCAGCATTTAATCACCACCTGATGCTGGCTGCTGGGAGGGTATTTAGCCCATCCTCTGGAAAGTCGCTTTGTTTCAGCATTGTTCCGGTGTGCTTTGTTCCCATGCCCATTAGCCTATAAACTACTTACCTGACCCTGATCCTGAATCTGATGCTGATTCCTGTGACCCTTCTGATCTGGCTCCTGATCCCTATTCCTGTTACCCTCCTGATTTGGCTTCTACCAGTATCCCCTTTTCTGCTGCCTCGCCCCGCTTACCTAATACCTCCTTTTCTGGTATTTTATAAAATGTTTTGTTAGTTGAAGGGGTTCTAAACCCTCTGGTTTTTTTGCCTATATCTACTGCTAGCAAGCAGTAGATATAGGCAAAACGTTTTTGTTTTTTTTAAACCCACTTTAACAGCGGTTTACACTTACCGTGTTATCGCTGCGCGCTCGCGCTGGAGAATCTGAAACTGATCGAGCAGGTGCAAAGCATCTTGGGGTGGGCGCATGCACAGTTCAGATTCTTGGCCGGGAGACGAGCAGAGATGCAAGGTAAGTCTATGGACGTATGCACCCGCATGCAGACACCGCTGGATCGGAAGTGCTTGCAAGCAGAGAGGAGTCAGCGCTGGATCGGAGAGCCGCCACACCGCTGGAGGGACAGATGAAAACATCAGGAAAGAAGAAGAAGATCAGATTAAGAGACATCATTTAAGGTAAGTGCTAACATTAGCATGGGGGGAGGGAAAAAAATTTAGACTTTAATGTCACTTTAAGTGTTTGTATTGCACTTGTATTATTGATTATGGCTGTTTTTCACCTGCATTGTTCACAATAAATCTTACTTATCACTTCGTTTTTGCCTCAATATCTGTAATGCAATTGAGATTTTTGGTCACATCTGTTTCAAAGGATTCCAGCATGTGGTATCGTGACAGAGGTACTGCCACCATCAGAGAGGGTGACCCTTTCATGATGTGCTGCAAGAACCTCTGTGTTATTACCTGATAGTAACAGGATCCCCCACACTGGAGGCATAGCTGCAGAAGGACAACCTACAGCCATAGGTTGCCTGTCCTTCCACAAAATGGACAGAAAAGCAGGCAGTAGCCAAGGGAGGTGGGGAATCCTAAGGTCAGAGAGGGAGAACAGGCAGCAGCAAATGTTTATAGCCAAATAATTCAAATATAAGCTGCCATAGAGTCTCCAAATTGTTATTTTGTTTCTTCTTTTGTTAAGTTTTTTTTTTATTTTGGGGACAAGGCAACATACACTTGTTGCTGACAAAGGCAAACTGCCCTTCGTTTGCAGCAGATTACCACATAAAAAAAAGATCCAGTGCACCTAAAGAGAAAGGTCAAGCCTGTGCACATAAAGGTAACATTTTTTTTTATTTTGCTTTTAAAGAATGTTTATAGATTTACATTTTATTTATAATTATCATTTTGTTTTTTCTTGTAAGGCTGTCCCTGTCCTGGTCAAGTAAACAAAGGTAGGGATGGCAATGCAAACAGGGTATTACCTTAGGCAAGAAGGAAGTTCTAGACCTCTTCCATCTCCCTCAATATTCTAATACCTGGTGAAGGTGTTGCTGTTTTGGCCCCTGAAACCCATTAGCAACACAAATGGAATATATCATATTGTTTTAATTAAATATATTTAATAGTTGGACTCTTTTGGTGTGGGTACTACACCCTTGTCCTTTTAGTTACATTCTGAAGTATTCTTGTAGAGCATTTTATAAGCATGAGCTTCCTGCCCAGTGTGAGAGCACAAGATGACACAGCTTTCTGCAAGAAAGCCTATGGTATGGTATTGGTAATTAGTAAAATGATAATATTATGGATATGCACTCCTTGAATTTAGCCTAAATATAATGCTTTCTGATTTTATCACACTGAACAATGAATGACATTAAGCTCAATACAATCAGTTGCTAGGCTTTTGAAATAAAGCTGAAACCCTACTTTGGTTATTTTGATATATAATTCAATTTTATTTTTCTTTACTTTGGATTTTTTTATCTTGTAAACCATGTTTCAATACTGTGCAGCAGGTGACAGCGGGTGGCTTCCGACAAAATATCAGTAAAGGATGGACACCGGTACTCCAAAGCAAGTTCAGTACGTGTTTATTAACATGATAGTTGCAAGAAGAACACTCAATACAATGTTTCGGGGTCTCACAGGATCCCCTCCATCAGACAAACAAGTGACCATTTGCCTCATGAAGGGGATCCTGTGAGACCCGAAACATTGTATTGAGCACGTTAATAAACACGTACTGAACTTGCTTTGGAGTGCCGGTGTCCATCCTTTACTGATACCTTTGTCACCCGCTCTAAAAAGTCGGGCACTCGGTCATGGACCGAGAACCCGACAGTTGCACATGAGAGAGGACCCGTCGGCATACCTTATCCTGCTGGGTGAATGTTTCCTCCTCTCTCTGCCGGTATCCATCACCAAGAAAGCCGCACACTGTCATCTAGGTGATGGACTAACGAGCCTGGGACAGTACCTTCCAAAGAGAATAATACCAATCCACCTAACCTTATGCTGTGGTGTTATTCTCTATGGCAATAAACATCTCACTCTAGTAGGTTGAGGCACAATTTGGCATGCCATGCAGCTAAAGGCCGAAAATGACCATGGCTAAAGTATGGATGTATTTAATGCTACACTGGACATTTTCAGGGGGTGGGAGGCTTCCAAAGATGTGATTTAAAGCCTAAATATCCCAATATTTTATCTTTAGCTTTGGATAGAGGGGATATAAGTTCAGATTTCCATTTGATTTCTGTTTGTGACCCTAGGTGGGAGATTTTCTCTTGCAGGGCTTACAGTATTTGGATAGGACAGCACAAACAGGAGTAAAGCACTGTCCAGAAGTTTTAACCATTTAGTACTCTACTAAAAATTTGTTTTTCTCTGTTTGCCAGTTGAATAGATTCTCACATCACCACCTGAAGGAAAAGGGGTCCCCAATAGGGACACAGAAAAAGTTATACTCAAGGCTCTTACCATTCACCACACTACCTAAACTACTGAAATGTTTTGGCTTGAGGTTGCCTTTAAAATTACAAAATAAATGTCTGCTTAGTGACATAAATTTATAATGGATAATTTTGCCAAATAATCAGTTTCTTCTCATTTATTTTATTTCAGTTACAACAACAGCTTACCAAGACAAAGAGTGCTACGACTGACCAAGATGGTTCTTGTGTTGGTGGGAGTATTTATTGTCAGTGCAGCACCCTACAACGTCATACAAATCGTAAACCTTCAGATTTCTAAACCAACATTAATCTTTTATGTGAGCTATTACTGCTCTATCTGCCTCAGCTATGCCAGCAGTGGCATCAACCCTTTCCTCTATGTACTTCTTAGCGGAAACTTTCGGAAAAGACTTTCAGAATGTACAAAAACTAGAATGAAAATCTCAGAGCGTGAGCTGAACAATTTTGACAACACCCTGAAATCTAGCTTTTAGGTTTTTTTGCTGATTGCAATGGTTTTGCTTAATGTAATATTGTTTGTATTATACTAATAGATAAGCAGAAGTGATCTGTATTTCATCACTCAAAAATATCAGGTATTATAATGATAGGAAATTATATGTAATTCATATGGGGAATAAATCAACTTAAAGAAGAACTCCAAGAAAAATGTGTATTAATACTGGAGCCAGTCTAAAAACAAGCCGGCTGCGCGGTTATGGTGAATATAACTTTTTTAACCTAGACAAAAATGAGCAGTTAACCCTTGCAGTGCTGTGGTAGCCCCACTACAAGGGTTGATAAAAATGTTTACTGGAGTTCTTCTTTAAAGTGGGCCTATCATTTATCATAATTTCTTGTATTACCATTTTTTATGAAGTCACAGTTGATTGGCAACATATATATATATATATATATGTGTGTGTGTGTGTGTGTGTTCTTAGCTTGCATAGGACCCCCCAAAATGTGCTGGCTGTTTTGCTTGGTTGGTGTTTATGAATAGAATACCATATGGTGCCCCCATTTGTTTTCACTTTTAAAATCAGAATCTGCTTATTTAGTGTTGATCTAATGTTTTACATTTCTGCAAAAGGCATTTGTGTATCTTTAACCAATAGATATAACACAAAATTAAAGCTCAATTATAGCTCAATTGTAGCTGGCATCAGAGACCTATATGGGTTTGGCAAATATAGCCTTGATCCTTTAGGCAGTCAATGATTATTTGCAAAGTGCAGTAATAGAAATCAGATACCATACTTCAAAATTGTATATATACATTATATATATATCGGTATATAAATTTGATCACAATCCAGTATTGCTGACCCTTTCCCCTCCCCCTATTCCTTTTTCTACATTATCTGAACAATTTCCACTAAGATGGCACTCACCTTATACCATGCCTGCCATGTTTCTGGCAGCAAGTACACTCCTACATTGAACATATTTTTTCCTGGGTGCCTCAGATTGATCCTATTCTCTATTCGTTTGGTTACTTCTTCACGTCATCAGATGGACTGTCCAGTAAGTCACTAAAGATCTACAACTCCTACTCCATAGGGAAAGACTGGATGCTGAACTTCACAAGGATACTTGTACAAAAATGCAGATGGCGATGTTTTTAGGTCAAATCCTTCTCTACAGCTTAAGTAATATCTATAGTAAAACCATTCCAATATACAGAATAGTATCTGAAGGTTAAGCTGTCGAATACCTTGGGGGGCAAGAGGTGGAGTAACTGGCCGGCACTCTTTTTAATTGATTATAGTACTAACTGGGTCTGTGACCAATTCTGATTGTTATATGTTGATGATCTTATTATCATAGCTATTTAATAGCTTAATGTCCTCTTTTTTGTATCCCACCTTTGTATGTATGATTGATGGACCGCAGAGATATATCTTTGTGTTGTTGTGAAAAACTTTAATAAACTTTGTTTAAAAAAAAAGAATGCTTAAGAAAGAGTAGAGTTTTGTAATATAGACTTTTGAGCAATTCAGAATAGAGTGTTTGTGATGGGGTAAACAAATAGTATACATCCCTGCTATAAGAAATAAAGCTACAGTTTTAGTCTAGCTAATGTATTTCAAGTGAATTTATATGGGTGTATATATTTTTTCTCTTTATTCATTATGATCAGGTCTACAAAAATACATCAATTTAACGTGAATTGTAGTAATTAAATATTTTGTATTCTAATTTCTAGCCAACAGGTGGCACTCTAGGCAATTTTTTACAGACTTACAGTATCTTTGTATCCTTATATGCTTTACTTAAACAAATCCAATTCTTTTCATAGCTCAATAGCTCTGGAAATAATAGTGTGTAAAATGCAATTTACACACATAACTGAATGAGTCAGGATAGCGACTTATTTCCCTTTCTCTCCACTACTGTGACCAGATGACAATGTATGGCATTTTAGTTACACACACAGCACCCTATACCATAGACTGTATGTATTATACAAGTATTACTGTACTCCTATAATAGAAATTAAGCTTAATACCACAACACTGCACCACATATCCTCTATAATGCAGCCCCCATTACAAACAGAAACCTACCAGTACACACTGTATCATACATACTGCCCTTAAAGTGACATTAAACCCTCAGATTTTTTAACATAAACCAATACTGTAATGTGCGCCTTACTGTAATCCATGGTAGTTTCCCTTCTCTTTGCTGCATTTCATTTTAAATCCTCATGTCTTCTCATGCTAGGTGAGAACTTCCCTTTTCAGCTGAGTGCCTCTTCCTGTAGTGCTGGCTCAGGTTACAAGCCTATACACAGACACCATGTATCTATTCCTCAGACAAGGCAGTCTGCTGCAAAACAGAAGTTCTGCAGAGCATGAGAACAGATACAGATTTAAAAGGCAGAGCAGCAAAGAGAAGGGAAACAACCATGGATTACAGTAAGGTGCACATTACAGTATTGTTTTATGTTGAAAAATCTGAGGGTTTAATGTCACTTTAATTACACACTGTGCCCCACATTATCAGTTCTGCACTGCAAATCATACAAAACACACATTGTAGCCCACATTACAAACTGTACCCCACATCATCCATGCTGCACTTCAAATCATAAATAACACCAGCTGCACCCCTACACTACAAACCGCTCCCACCGTCACCATATCGGGCAAACCATTGCTAGGGCGTCTTGTACTGTGTAGTTACATAAGGATAAATTCAGCCAGTAGTAGTTCTTGGCATGTTAACAGGCTACCCAGTATCATATATAGTTTTATTACCTGTCCAGGTGGTGTTTGCAGACAGACAATTTTTTTGCTTTTATGTTCCATAAAGTGACAGTATAATAATTAAGTGTCAGCTGTTGGAGTTCCTGTTTTAATAAAAACAATAAACGTTCAATGTTTTTTTTTCTTCCGTAACTGGTCAAAGGTTGAGGAGGCTATGTGAGGTTCTTAATTAGTTACATCTTTGTCCAATCAACTGCTAGGATTTGTAATTCGAACACAAACCCTTTAAGCATTTTATTTAGTGGTTAAACAGCTATTGCAGGAAACATGTATCCGTGAAATACACAAAACACTAGCTATTGCACCCGCAAACTAGCTATTGCACCCGCCTTCTGCTGCTGTCAACCACTAGAAGGAGACCTCGATCGAGCAGAGTAAACCTCTGGGAGAAAGTGTTTCTCTCCCGGGCGGCCGGGAGACGCTAGGCGACCCCTGGAAAATCGTAATTCGACCCCTGATGGGGTCGCGACCCACAGGTTGATCTAGTTGCAGTAATGCCATGTGAATGATGTTTGCCCAGCTATACACTAGTTGAACTCTTTATAAATCAGCCACTTAAATACATCAGGTATTTTGTATGTGAGACAACAAGGGACATGCATTGGCTGTTTTGAAAATATTTCTGTTGCACTAAGAACAGAAAAGAAGTTTCAAGATCAGTAGATCACAAAAGGGACTGAAGTACCATGGTGAAGTACAGCTATGCCTGGATGAAAAACTGAGCAATAGAGCAGGATTATTTTCCCTGTATTTATTATAAGGTTTAATTTTCAATTTGGCAGCAATGTAACTTGAGGGGATGCATGGCATTATAAGATTAAATATCACAGTAAAATATGATGTAGAATAGTTAGACATATTAGTTATTTTCACATTAAGAATGCTGCGTAGTCAAAATATGTATTTTATTTAGTAACCATTGTGTGTACAGTGTGATGTGTTTCAGAAATTGATCATAGATTAAATAACATTAAAAAAGGAACCAGCGACCGGTATAAGTAGCCTACTCATAATAAAACCCAAATAGGTGTGTAAAATACTTTTGACGATTATTAATGAATTAGCCTCTTTTATTTTTGAACAAATGTTCTTTCTTATAGTTATGTGAACTGAAACCACTTCCAAAGGAACAGATAGTTCAGTGCATTTAAAGAATAACATGTATGAATAAATTTAGCCTTAAAGCAAACCTGTGTTTTGGTCATGCAGGCTACAGCAACATTTGCTTTATTGCCCCCTCCCTGGCAGCATATACTCCCCTTTTATTCGCCGTCCCCTGCTGTGAGCAAAAGAAAATATTTTGTTCTTCCAGGTATGGAGGAACATGTGACTCATGCCGTTTCCTTGATGCTTATGCCTTGTTATTGGTCCAACGCTGTTACACACACATGGGAGTGGGGAGAGAGACAATTTCATATGTTTCGAATGCCTGCATCCGCTGTCATGCTCCGTAGTTCTCCTTAGTGAACCCCCTGTCGTTGCAGGACACAGTAGTAATGTAGGTTTGGTGGGAGGAGCCACAGAGCATGGAGGGGGATGCCGCCACCTGACACACTTGAAAGTGTTTGTTGCAGTAGGCTGGGGAAAAAAATACACCAAAAGTCAGTGAAAACAGAGGCGCAAAGAAACAAGGCCATGAGCATCTAGGTGGTTCTTCAATTATTAGGTATTTATTGGATGATAAATCAAAATAAAAAACACAGGTTCACCATGTTTCGTAGCTCTAACTTGAAAGTGTTTTGGACTTCAGTGACTGGTGAAGAGACCAGGTAAGTGTAAAGTCTCTTCCTTTCCAAAATATTTTTGGTTGATATTTGTTCTCCTCCTCTTTTCCAAGTAGAAGGTCCTGTCTGTGCTGTCATTTGATTCAGGAGGGGCAGGTTGAATTAGGAAAGTTTAGTTAATTCCTATTTCTGTATATGAGCAATATATTTTTAACATTGGATGGCAGAGGCAAAAGCATTGGGGGAATCACTACTCTGGAGTACCAAATATGTAGAAGACTCATAAGCAGCACTTTAGGCTTTTAGTGCCCATCAAATTTACTGGATTGTTTTTGGTTGGTCTTAGCTTTCAACTTTCCATCTCATATCTCTGAGGCTCCTTTCGTGCCATTTATATGCTGAGAAAGTATGGTAAATACATAAACTGCTAAAACTGGACTTAAACCAAACTATTTGGCCACTCAACACAAGCACCAGGGAGCTGATCTTTTACAGATATGAAATTCCCAGCTAATTTACACACTGCAGGTTGTTAATAATGTAAGTGTTTCTATTATGACTGTAGACACTGAGAAATGTTTTATTAACATGCAACTGGATTTTCCACTCTTCTTATATATTATCCAAATGTTGCTGATCTAATATTGATTGACCACAGAAGTAGTCTGATTTTTATACATAGGAGTGTGCTCAGTAGAGCACATGTAAAAAATAAAAATAAAATATCAGTCAGGTTCATAGCTGTTTTTTTTTTACATTATGCTGAGTTTATTAAAGAAACATTCACTGTGTGAGAGCATCTATATAGAATTTAAAAAAATATATAAATGCCTTGCTTTTAATTTAATAAATGTATTTATTTATGTTTTTAGCTCGGAGATTGTGTTACCTCTATTTTTTACTAGCTGCTTGGTCGCTTGTATATATTTTGGCATCAGAGTATTTCAGAGGGTTTCGGTTATTGCATTACTGTGTCATTTCCGTCACGTCAAGCTTAAATATGTAAATATTAAGTTTTTAACTTCTCTGCCACATCAGATAATGCAAGCATAATTATCTTGCAACATAATCTTTCCTGTTGTTTGAAAATTAATGTTTAATGAATTCCTTAAAACAGTCAAACAAGCGTCACTGTGCCTTATTTCAGAATTAAAATGGACTTTACATTTGAACCAATTAGTAGCTGGTTTGAGCTGATATTTTCTGTGCAGTTATATAAAACACTTTTGCTCATGTTTTATACATGAAAATATATTATTTTGTTCTGCAGATTTGATATAATGCTCTAAACAGCCCAAAGCACTGTAGTGTTTTGTATTTTTTTTTATGTGGAAGATTGCAGTGATTGTAGCTTTGTATTAATAGAATTTTGTTAAGTTACTGCATTGGTTAAATATAGTATGAATAAACCTGCAGAAGAAAAAAAATCAGTGTCAAATGTCAACACCTTGTACCTCACACACGTTTACAATTTACCACCTAAGAAACTTGATTATAAATGTTTGTGGAACCACTTGTAGTCACCTTGCCCTAAGTGGGGTGATTACTTAAATTTAGTTTGATAGGACTGCATTCAGGCCAGCTGATTGTATAGTCTGTACTCATTTGGTTTTCTCTAAGGATTCCATTATTGATTGCATGTGCCTGGTGCTGGGTCTTGCCTTGCCACTGATCAGAGCAACCAATGGTGGAGTTTTATGGATATCTAGGTCTCTACAGCCAATCACTAGGAGTTACATGCCAGCAGTGCCTCCTGGGAGAGGACAAAAATATCTGGGTCTGACCATGTGAGAGTCTCTTTCTCCACTGGGTCTCCTGCCGGGGAGGAGGTGTGTTGTGTGTGCCTGTCTGTCTGACCGACAAGCCCTGAACCTGCAGTTGGCCAGCCAGGGTCAGGAATTATTCCTGTGATGAAGAGCCAAGGAGGAATTTTGTCTGCTGGAAGTACTGGAGAAGTCAGGATGGGCTTGGACCTTAGAGAGAAGTCTGGTGTCTCACCCAGGGAAGGCTTAAAAATGTCAACCAGCTATGGTTCTCTACTACAGTGTCACTGCATTTTAAGTTCAAAGGCCCTATTCACTGTGAAGCTGGAAAGCATTCAGTGAGTCTGCAGTTCTGTTTGATCCTAGATGTCTACAGCCCTAACCCTCTTTCCCTGTTTTGCCACTCATGGAATAAAGCATAATAAGATCCTTAAAGTGACTGGCGCCCAATTTCGCTTTGCACATTCCACATTCCGGGACTCCCATCAATCCCTGAGGTGAAATGTCAGTTCCTCCTGCCCCTAGAAGTCAAGGGGGCACTACACAATATAAGAATAAATTGAGCAGCAAAGCTTGTTCTAGAACAGATCAAAATAATGTTACAACAATGTTGGCAAGTTATCACAGGATTTCCAAAGGTCCTGTTTACTGTAACTGTATTCATTTGTTGGCTTTAGAGGGATGGGGGAAGGGGGGGCAGTTCTCAAATACCAGGAATAGCCTTGAAAAAACTAATATTGGAGTGGCTGGACACATTTAGTCAGCATTTGAATGGATGATTGAAATATTGGGCAAATTGTGGATATGGTTACATTTTGTCTTGGGTATTACTTTTAAAAGTTTAGTAATTTGCTATTCATGGTTAGTGATGGTCTGAATACACCTGAATTCGACAAATAAATATACGCATAAGTGCCAGCAGCATGATTCAGGGATAGCAGGGGGAGATCTTTGGTGTAATACACTTTCTGGGCTGCTCTCAAAGGTTAGGAAACCACTGAACTGAAATACAAAACACAGAGAGTGCCTCCATCATGTAAAACTTTTAATAAAAAGAGAATAAAACAGTTGGAAATTTACTCACAATGGGAGATTGGTAACAGGCATAAACAGATTAGGTGAAACAAACTTAGCCAGCCGGCTATCTGTCCTTCTTAGTTAACGCGTTTCCGAGGTCAAACAAACTAGCGTCCTCCCGTCACCCTAAACTCAGTATACCGCGAGCTACAGCTCGCGGTATACTGAGACGCCGCAGTATACCACGAGCTACAGCTCGCGGTATACTGAGACACCGCAGCTGAAGCGGATCCCCACAATTATGTCTGGATCCGCCCAGCTGCATGAGTGACAGCTGGCTCTGCCTATCTAGAGGCAGAGCCAGTTGTTCCCGCCCCCTACCCTGTCCGTTCCACCAGTCAGCGCTGGAGGATCGGACAGGGTAGGGGGAATCCAGTCCCTCCCCGGTTACGGCAGAGAAGAGCCGTGACAGGATTGAGAAAGGGAGCGAACGCCGATATGTATTCGCTCACTTCCCGATCTACTGAGCCGACCTGTGACAGTTTCATTGTCACAGGTCGGCTAGAACTATGAGGATGAGTGAAAAGCACTCACTTTATAGTTCTCCTTTAAGTACTGTCTTTAGCATCCCTACAATTTTAATGGCATAGAATTTTAGCACTGCTTTTTTCATTGCAGCCTGCGAGCTGGTACTATGTGGCCTGCACCAGGCTGACAAGTCAAACAGACGGTTAAGGACCAGGAGCAGCTACACGGTCTGTATCTCTGTTGGATGCAGACTGCTTAGCTGCTTCTCTGTGCCGGCACGTGGATCCTTTTGGCCAGCGCTCTGAAATCCTTCAGTGAACGCTGGCCGAAAGGATGGATTAGTAAGTCCTGCACGAGACCTTACTAATCAACCACTGGATCACCAGGGATTTTACCTCCTCACCTCCTCCCTGCTAAAGGTAAGCAGGAGAGGGGGCTCTTTGTTTTATTTTATATGTGGGTGTGCGGGGGGTGGGGAATGGGGTTGTATTATTTTATATGTGCGGGGGGTGTATTTTTTTATATGTGCAGGGGAAGTACTTTTTTTATGGGGGTGGGGGTAGTGTCTTTTTTTATTTGTATGGGGGTAAGTGTATAAGGCTCCATCCACATCTGTACGTTTAGATGTGATTAGGGATTCCTGCATCAGGAACTTGTTTTTTCCTGCTGCAGAAATCCCTAATCTGGCATTTACATGCAACAACTGTCACCTATTCAAGTTAATGATCAGGTGACAGCCATTGCATATAATAATATGTGATATGATTAAATATGGTTCGGAATCAATCACTACCCCCGGACGCATTGATTGTGCATCCAGGGAAAGTGTTTTCTAACCGCATGTAATTATATCATACATCATTACATGCAGTGTGCAGGCATTTACATGCAGCTGCTGTCACCTGATCATTAACTTGAATGGGTGACAGCTGCAGGAAAGCACAAGTTCCTGATGCAGGTATCCCCAATCGCACCTAAACTTACAGATATAAATGGGGCCTTATTGTGTTGGTATTAGTGTCTGTAGTACAATAGCGGATATACTTGAATTTTATTTTGAAGTCTGAAATTTGGCAAGAGGTCCCAATGGGAGAAAAAAAAGTGTCGAGTGGCCCCTGAGTGAATTGAGTTTAAGACCCCTGCTGTAAAATCATGAAGCTAAATAAACTTCTTTAGTGTTCATATCTGTATGAACCAGAGCAATGTTTACATTTACACTATAGGCCTGTTTATTTGAAGATAACTTTGCCATAATCTTAGATAATGAAGTGAAACATGCATTGGGGGGAATGTATCAAAACTGGAGCAGCCACAATCTGGATCAATTGCCATCAGTACACAATCAGCTTGTCTTTTCAGTTAGTTCAGTTAAGCTGTGAAACTGAAAGATAGGCGCTAATTGGTTGCCATGGGTAACTGCTCCAGATTCTGTCTGCTACAGTTTTTCTAAATTCCCCTCACTTTTTTTGGGAATAAACAAGTCTTAATTTTTGGCAATATTGTTTTGCAAAAATTATTTTATTTTCTATGCAACCTTTAAAAATAGGTGCTATAATAATACCTTAACTGATATGTTGCCCTCAATGTCAAGTCACCAGACCTTCTTAAAGTACAATTTAATCTACAAACATAGGTCCTCACAGCTGTAAAACAAATTATCGGTAAAGGGTGGAAATCAGCTCCCCTTTCTATTGCTGAAAGTAGGCATATAATCATGCAGGCTTTATGCCACCAGAAAATGGAGGCTAGGCTGGTAAACAAGATGGATAAATACTTTGCAGTGTGGTGCTCCTAGACTGTGCTTCCTCCCCCCTGGTTTTGATATAGACCTCCTTTGTCTATAGGTTCTCTCGTGCCTGCGAATGTCCGCTGTCCTTCACCCTTGTTCCTTGCTTTATTCCCCCCTTCCCCAGATCTGTGAAACCCCTTTCCCATCCACTTGCTTCCCTTCCTCCCTTGTCTTTAGTTCCCCATAGTTTGTGATTTGGAAAATGTAATTTTGAATAGCAGACGTAACCGATGAATTGCTTGCAAGTCTTTTTTTAAATTAAAAAAAATAACAAACAAAATTAATGGAACCAAAATACATAGTAGCATAAATTCCGGTTAAGGGAAGAAGGGAAGGAAGGAGTCAATTAGAGCAGATTATACTTAAATAGGTGTTAATAAGGGCATAAATAAGAGTACATTTTATTGAACAAAATGTATTTTTTACATGTAAGGTTGCTTTAGCTGATGTCATATGCATGTCAAACGTTTGAGCTACATATAAATGAAATAGTGAATAGAATGCAATGGTTGTTACATTGGGGTCTATTCACGAAGCTGCCGAAGGATCTGGCCGTAGCTTCGGCCAATCCTTCGGCTAGCTTCGGCCCCAGGACCCCTTCGGTTCAGTAGAACCGAAGGGGTGCTGTACGGCAGGGGCGTAGATAAGGGGGGGTTGAGTGTCCTGGCAGTGGCTAGCGAGGGGAGGGCAGAGGGGGGCACGTACTCCCGGCCGTTTAACATCGTTCTGAAGGCTCCAGAGAAGGGCCCGTCTAAAGGGATTCCAGGGATGTCCTGTTTGATAAAACATCCGTGACGGCTGGAGCAGACGCCGTTGTTTTATCAAACAGGACATCCCGGCATCCCTTCAGATGTACATGTTTCTGCCTGGCCCTGAATGATATGTACATGTCGGGCACTGCAGGAGACAGGGTGTCCTTCCAGTGATCAGGATCAGAAGGCTGAACGGAGACAGAGCGGGCAATCAGGTATGTAGGTGGGGGGTTGGGGGGAAAGACAAGTTAATATGACAATAAAGTAAAAAAATGTTTCCCTCCCCCCATGTTAATTAAAGCACTTACCTTAAGTGATGCCTCTTAATCCGATCTTCTTCTTTCCTGATGTTTTCATCTGTCCCTCCAGCGGTGCGGCGGGTCTCCGTCCAGCGCTCTGACTCCTCTGAGCTTGCTGGTACTTATTGTCCCAGGGTGTCTGTACGCGTCTATAGACTTACCTTGCGTCTCTCCTCGTCTCCCGGCAAAAATCCGAACTGCGCATGCGCCTGCCACAGGATGCTTTGCGGCCGCCCGAGCAGGTTCGGATTTTTGGACGGGAGCGTGCGGGGAAGACACAGGTAAGTTTAAACCGCTTTGAAAGCGCAAAGCACAACTTGAGACCCCACCAGGCCACCCGAGACCCCGTACAGCCCACCCGAGAGCGCACAGCCCACCTAATTCCGCACAGCCCACCTGAGACTCTGCACAGCCCACCAGAGACTCCGCACAGTCCACCTGAGACTCCGCACAACCTACCTGAGACACCACACAGCCCACCTAAAACTTTGCACAGCCCACATTAAACTTTGCACATCCCAGCAGGACCCCACCAGGCCACCAGAGACTCCACACAGCCCACCTGAGACTCCGCACAGCCCATCTGAGACTCCGCACAGCCCACCTGAGACTCTGCACAGCCCACCAGAGACCCCGCACAGTCCCCCTGAGACTCCGCACAACCTACCTGAGACACCACACAGCCCACCTAAACCTTTGCACAGCCCACCAGAGACCCCAACAGGCCACCTGAGACTTCGCACAGCCCACCTAAAACTTTGCACAGCCCACATTAAACTTTGCACATCCCAGCAGGACCCCACCAGGCCACCAGAGACTCCACACAGCCCACCTGAGACTCCGCACAGCCCACCTAAAACTTTGCACAGCCCACCAGAGACCCCACCAAAAAAAAAAGTAATTTTTTTAAGATCCACCCAGTCTCCCTACCTTATCAGAACTGGAGTAGATCCTTAGCCTGGGGCCCAGTGTGGGCTGCTGTACTGTGATGAGGCTCCATCCATATGTGCATTGCTTGAACAGCTCCCTTGCACACCCTGTAGAGGTGTCGGGAGCCAGTATGTTACATCACACCGGGCCAGCCACCTCTACAGGACATGAGAGGGAGCTGTGAGCAATGCACATATGGATGGATCTCCCTCGCAGCCATTGTCCTATCCCATCCCACCTCAAGCTGACACTCGGCGCTGGGAGATATATTTTGAATGGCTGCTTGGCGCAAGAACTGACAGTGCTGTGCTAGGGAAAGGCTGAGGAGCCTCTCACCATTTACGGCTGATTTCAGCCGATGTACGGCTGAAATTAGCCGTACCAGCCTAAAGTGAATAGCCGAACAATGTTCGGCTCACTTCACTTCAGGTCGGTCATTCACTTGGCTGCCTACGGCAGCTTAGTGAGTAGACCCCATTGTATTTACTCAAGTCTGGGAATTACCGGTATTTGCAGCAGTGGGAGCAGAGCGGGGCATAGGAGATATGCTTTAGAAACGTTGTTAATGTTTCTTAAGGTCGTATCACCTATCTCCAAGGTCTGCAAAAGTTGTTACAAAAACAGTATTTTGCCCAACACAATGGAAAGGCAATCTGATATTTTCTTTTTTTACTGTGCAGTTGTAGTTTAAAGACTGATCAGTTTGTATGCTGTCAGCTCAGTTCCCTTCCAATAGTAAAACGACTGATCCCCTAAAGGAATAGAGTGTTCACTTAGCTTAGTAAATAAAGTGAAGCTGTGTTAATCACTTTAATCATCCAATCATGTGGAAAACAAAATGTTGTTTTGTGTTTTATTCAAAATGAACTTCACTTAATCATAGCCTAAACATATGTTGTGACTTTCACTTTGTACAGTAAACATCCACTACTACTTTTGTAAATCAACCCAGCAAAGTCAATATCATTTTACAGACATAAGACTGTTTTGACAGATTTTAAAATTAATCAACATGCTTACAGATTGTGCCCAAAGAGACAGTGGGGGTGATTTACTAACCTAAACACACACACGCACCAGGTGCGTGTGCATTTTTACACAGCAAAACGTATTTATCAACCAAACACGAGCAACGTGTCACATTTTCACGCCGTTATGGCGCGTTTTAATGTATTTACGTACGTGCGCGTCATGTAGCATGCGCCATAGGCTACACACCGCTCTAATAGCGGCATGCAAGTCTCTAAAAGCATATTTCCAGTAATGCCATATATGGAAAAATCATGCACATGATGCATATATAATGCTGCTTCACAGTTTAGACAAAAATGGTTAGCTCATGCATTTACATTCCTGCATTCATCAACGCAAGCAACACAACGTAGAGCTAATTTACACAACATCACCTTGCAATTCATGCAGGGCTTTGCACAACACACCTGCTGAGTGTGTACACACTACAAAGGTGTCTAGATTCCACCAATAGATCATGCTGGGAGGGAACACACTACAGAGGTGTATACTTGTTCGTGGCGTGTTTATAAGGTTAGTAAATCAAACCCACTGTCACTTTGTCCATTCAGGGAGCAGTTGGAGTGCATGTGTAAAGCCCACCTGGCCCACTGACCCCTTGATCCTTTCTCCTTTGCAGTCACCACCAAACTATCCAGTGTCAAATGGCGTTGGATCCTAGACAAACAATAGCATTTCATTCTCTATTATGTGGCATTGCATCATGTGGGAAAGGTCCCCACTAACCTGAAGCACTGGGTATTTTGTGTGGGTGGCAACAATAGGAGGAGCAGTGGGGATAGCTAGAGAGATAATTTTCAGCGGGTCAGGAGGTGAATGGGCAAAGTGACAGTATCACTTAAAGTAAACAAGACACAAACGTAGGCAATTAAATTGTATTATATTATGAAAAATAAAACAGAATTTACCCTTCAGTCAAAGCTGCATGTCAAAATTATCAGGTGATTTATAAATACAAACAGATAAAATGACATGCAAATGTAGACTTTTCATGTGAAAGATTTAACCCTACTTACTCCCATTTCCAGAGCCTACTGTGATGAGTGACCTCAAAAGCCATGTGGGGGTTTAGCAAAGCAAAACTTTTACAGAAAAAGTCTAGTTTTGCATGTAACTTCGGCTACCCATATCTCAAGATCTACCAGTGTTCATTCAGATTTCATGGTTAACCTCTGTTAATGTTTTCTGTCTTTATTCTTCAATCAGAACCACTAGCTCAGGTTTGTGACATGTGTATTCAAAGAGGAACTATGTTAAAAAAATACATATGGTGAGCATGGCATTCAGCTTTAGATTTTCCAATATTTGTGTGTACAGTTTGCATAAAAACATCTATTTTTGAAGTGATGTACTTGTAAGAGCATCTGTTCAGAAACCTAATCATATTTTCAAATCTTTCAAGTCTATGTAAAATTACTTTTCCTGTGTGGCCTGTATATCAAATGTTCCTCCATAACCAGAACAGTATGAGGGTTATTCACGAAGGAGCCGAAGGATTAAGCCAAAGGGGTTGATTTACTAACCTTATAAACACACCACGAACGTGTATACACCTCTGCAGTGTGTTCCCTCCCAGCATGATCTATGGGTGGAATCTAAACACCTTTGTAATGTGTACACACCCAGCAGGTGTGTTGTGCAAAGCCCTGAAGGAATTCCAAGGTGATGTTGGGTAAATTAGCTCTATGTTGTGTTGCTTGCGTTGATGAATGCAGGAATGTAAATGCATGAGCTAACCATTTTTGTCTAAACTGTGAAGCAGCATTATATATGAATCATGTGCATGATTTTTCCATATATGGCATTAGTGGAAATATGCTTTTAGAGACTTTTTGGTTGATAAATACGTTTTGCTGTGTGGAAATCACACACACCTGGTGTGTGTGTGTGTGTTTAGGTTAGTAAATCACCCCCCTTTGGCTCACTTCGGCTCACTTCCGCCGCCATATTCACATAAGCCCGTACAGCAGGCGAATGCATATGCTTTGGCTCAGCTGGACCCAAGTCACAGCCGAAGCAGGGAGAACGCAAATGTAAACAACTGGGTGGAGCCAGCCATGATGTCACAGCTGGCTCTGCCCAGTTGTTGTCATTCAATGACAGACCAGCATCCTCAGGTTATTTGACCCATATGACATGTGTCGGCCAAACCAAAACAAATAGGCGGAGCCAGCAGTGATGTCGCTGCTAGCTCCGCCAATTTGTTTACTTTTGCCGTCACTTGTCATACAGGTAATTTTGCGGAGTGTGTTCAGTGGGTGCGGATGGGTCAGCAGGCATCAGGCTTCTTTTTTTTGTCGAGTCACCAGGGTCATTGACAATGCTGAATGCCATGATTGATGTGGATCACTTAGTTGATTAAAAATTTTTTTTTTAATGTTTTCTATTAAAGGAATTGTAAAAAACCTTTTTTTTTTTTCAACTAAAGGACTTTTTCAAAAGTGTGGTTTTTTTTACATTTTTATTTAACCCTTTAGTGAATGAATAAGGGTATAAGTACCCCTTACTCATTCACAAGGGGGGGGCTGCAACTGGGTGCCCCTTTATTAAAAGTGTTACCCCGATCCAAATAAGCCTCCCTGCACGCAGACCCCCACAACCAACACCCCAGGGCTTTTGGGGAAGAGGCCCTTGTCCCCACAGGCCTGGGGACAGGGTGTTTTTTCAGGGGGGACCCTGAAAAGCACCCTCTCAGTGTCAAGGTTATGTGGCCTGGTATGGCAGGGGGGGGGGGGGGCACTTGCCCCCCCCCCCATTTCCTTCTCTGCCATGCCTGTGCTCGGATTAAGGGTCTGGTTAGGATATTTAGGGGGTGTGGTTCCTCCTTAAAATTCCTACAAGACCTAAAGTGCCTAATATGGCTTTGGATGGGAACCCTATGCATTATTTTTAACTTTGGGTCACTTCTAACTGTCCTACAAGACATAAAGGGTCTGGTATGGAACGGGAAGGAGGGAAGCCCCACGCCGTTTAAAAAAAAATATTTACGTGTCTATTTTTATTCTGCTCGCTACCTCAGAGGTAGCAAACAGACTAACTAGCTGTTCGGCGGCATTCGGGTATTCACTCACTGCCGTTTGACCCCTACAAGAATAGGGTGAACAGCAGCAATTGAACTGCCGGAGGTTCGACTCAGCCGATCCAGATGTTGGATCGGCTGAGTCAAATGGCTTCTTCACTTTGGCTCAGCCGAACATGTTAGGAATATGTGATCAATACGAGAGAAGGAGTTATGGGGGTTAGAGTAAAAAGTATAATCACGTTCAGTGGGGTGCATTTCCCGCCAGCTGTCAATGAGTGAGTTACGCGCTAGGAGGGAGCGTAGAGCTTGAGGGCGGGTGTTAGAGGAGGAGGAGGAATCCGACCTATCGAGAAAGGGGAACAGTACTGAGTTGGTGTCTCCGCAGAGTATCAATGTGCCCTTTTGATGTTGTGCGATCAATTGTAAGAGGTGTGTGAAGAATGGATATTGCTGAGCATGTTCGGCCGACCCGAAGCCACGCGAAGCAAGCCGATGTACGGCTGATTTCAGTTGATGTACGGCTGAAAGCAGCCGTACCAGCCTGAAGTGAATAGCCGAACAGTGTTCGGCTCACTTCACATCAGATCGGTCATTCACTCGGCTGCCCTCAGCAGCTTCGTGAATAGACCGCTTAGTTGCCTTTGTGTAGCTGAGTGAATATCCCACTATATGTCTGACTTACTTACACAGCTTCCAGACAGCACTTCCATCTTATATGTCACTTCTTTATATCCTGATATATTGTAAGCTCCTGTTAGTAGGCTCTTTTGCATTCACATATTATCATGCCTGTGAATTCATTGTTTCTTTCATGCTGTTCCATTGAATGAAAAAATATATACTCTCCAGTAGGTGGCAGCATTAAATTCCCTTTTTAAATGCTGCATAATACTCCTATCTGACTTAAAGGAGAATTATGGGGTGACTTTTTTTTCATAGTTCTCTTTTGGGTCATGGGAGGACATGTACTATGTCCTCCCGTGACCCAAAAGCGCCGAATTAGGGGAAGCTATACATTTACACTGTCACTTTGCCCTGACTGGGCAAGGTGACACTGTCTTTTTGATGCATGCTAAATTTTTTGTAGAGCCCTGGCAGCCCTAAACACCGGGCTGTCCAGATACATAAATATCAAATGCCTATTGTGTTTGATGGCTCTACTAGTTTTTGAATAGTGAGATTTCCCATCAGGGATGAGCCAGTTATTCAGTGCAGGTGGCAGGATTGAGTAGGGAAGAGCCATTGACCATGGGAAGTATTCCAGTCTCCCAGGATGTTCAGCTAGTTTAGAATACAGGTGTCCTGGATATCTATGCTATTCAGTTTGTGTAGGAATTCAACCTTTGTAGTTTGTCTACAGGTTTACTTTAATATTATTTAAAATACAAAATTCTTAATCTTAATTATATGCAAACCAACAAATGAGAAACAGATAACTCTTCAGCTTTGCATATGTAATGGTTAAACAAAATAATGAAACAGATCCGCATAAACCCTAATTTTCTAATTCTCAACAAATAGAAATTTCTATGCAAAAGACTATTTTCCACAGCGAATGATTTCCAATGTCGTATCCACCGCAAGCCTCTAATGGCATTGGGACTTTAATCACATTTGATTATAAATGCTCATCAGGGGTTCTTTTCTGGCATGAAAAATCACTAAAACCATCAGAAAAGCTGCCAGGTGGTTTGCTACAGTGTTTTCTACAGTGCAATATCTAACAGTTATTAGCTCTGCAGATCTAATTTTCCCAGGTGAAGTAAAAGTTGTATATATTTCTTCTGTATGATACCCTTGATGGTAACATAGTTTTAAAAGTTTTGTAGGTACAGTAATTCCTTTCGCTTATCCTTTCTAGTAGGAATGCACTGATATTTTGGTACTGAGTACGAGTACCGATAATTTTCATTATTCAAGTAGCCAGGTGGCATGTAATGACTCGCAACCTGGCTTCCTGATTAACAAGAAAGTCTGTCCCCTCTTACCTTGGTATGTCCAGCCTGTCACCCCCGGGGCCTCTCCAGCCAGAACGCTGCCTTCCTCCGGTACCCAGCCGGAGCCGCCTGGCCGGCCCATCCGAAAACCAGGCAGCGTGTTGCGTCATTACACGGCGCCCGGCTTCCTGATTGGCCAGCTTCCCGACCAATCAGAAAACCAGGCAGCGTGTAATGGCGCGCTGCCCGGCTTCCTGATACAGGAAGTACTTGCGCTAGGCTTCGGAGCATTTGGGTGAGTACTCGCCTAAATACTCGGTATCGGCACCGATATCGATACTAGTATTGGTATCGGTGCATCCCTACTAAGAAGTATGTACTAGTATCGGTATCGGTGCATCCCTACTTTCTAGTGTCCTCACAGTAACAATAGAACAGCAGACTACCTCTGAAACACACCCCTTATATTCCTGCAGTTAATGTGTTTGTGAAATGCAGTGCTATTCATTGTAAATGGCACCCCAATGCATCTTGCTGACAACGTTGCCAGAAATGGTACATGCATCTTTTTTGCTGCCTTTTTGGTGCATTTGGCAGTTCATTCAAATAAAGAAGCTGCTTTATCACAAGGCATGTTAATGTGGGAAATTACGTTTGACAACACACTATAATCATGGGAATGGGTCCTTAAAGCTGAATTCCAAACAGGTCAAAACAAATGAATGCATTGCTGTATTTATTAGTACATCTTTAATGTGCTTTTTAAAATGCAAGCAGTGTAAGTAAGTAAATTTTAGTGTGTGTCAGCATCTTGTAGTACTTAGTTAGCAGAGCTCAGACTGGGAGAGGAAGAAGCATCAAGAGCCAATCCGTTGTGCAAGAAGCATGTTGATAGGAATACAGAGCAGAGTGACAGAGAGCTCATCAGTTTACCGTGCTTCCTTTCACTATCCAGTCAATAGATAAAGGTGGGAAGGAGACCTGCATTTGTGACTGAACTGCTTTATTGTTATTATTATTATACAGGATGTATATAGCGCCAACAGTTAGCGTAGCGCTTTACAATATTAAGAAGACATTACAATCACAATACAATTCAAGACAAGATGGTAAGAAGGGACCTGCCCGTGAGGGCTTACAATCTAAAAGGGAGGGGCAAGTGATAGAAGAGGTGGTAGCTGTGTGCTAGACATGTGCGATTCGTTTCGTTACGAATCTAAATTCGTACGAATTTCCGGAAATTCGTAAATTCGGAAGCATCCGAAATCCGAATTGCAGTTTCCGAATTATATCCGAAATACAAAATTCCGTTAACGAATTTCGGATCCGAATTTCGTTGAAACGGGAACTAATATAACCCCTGTAAATGAGGTTGAACAACATGTCAAGATTTTTTTTTTTATCCAAAACACGAAATTCTGATCTGCTGCTGCTGAGGGTTGCATTACAATACAGGCAGGAAATACGAAATTCCGTTAACGTATTTTAGTTCCGTTGATGATGAAGTTAAAAAGCAAAAATACCTTTGTTAATATATTGGAGTTGATGGTAGTTTTTTTTTTCTTTTTTATCCGAAAAACTACCATCGACTTCAATATTAACAAAGGTATTTTTGCTTTTTAACTTCATCATAATGAATGTTCGTAAAGTTACGAAAATGTGACGAAACTAATGAAAATTCGTATTTCGTACGAATCCGAATTGAGTTTCGGATTAGAATTTAGAAATACGAAATAACGGATATTCCGAAACTAAACAAATTTTCTGACGGCGCACAAGTCTACTGTGTGGGGGATAAATTGTTTGAGCACGTGATAGTTCAGTGGTTAGTTTGAGGAGGGATAGGGTGAAGAGATGAGTGTTTAGGGATCGCCTAAAGGCAGTCAGAGTGGGAGATAGCTGGACAGGTCTAGAGAAGTCCAGGAGTCGAGCATGGGAAGAGTTGACAAGGAAGCTATATTTGAGTGTCATCGGCATAGAGATGGTTTTGGAAGTCATGCAAGGTTATTAGCTGACCAAGGGAGGAGGTGTAGATAGAGAAGAGAAGGGATCCAAGGACAGAGCTATGGGGGACCTCTACAGTGGTCAACTGTCAAAAACAGCAACAAAAAGTCTAATTGCAAGAGTAAGGAGTAGTGGTCATTTTTTAGCAGTTAAAAAGCGAAAACTGTTCTCCAGATATTGCAAAAAAAAATATTGAGGGGAATTTATCAAAACTGGAGCAAATAAAATCTGGAGCAGCTGTGCATGGAAACCAATCAGCTTCTCTTTTTCATTTTCGAATCTTAACTGAACAAACTGAAGAGAGAAGCTGATTGGTTGCCATGCACAGCTGCTCCAGTTTTTGTCTGCTCCAATTTTGATAGATTCCCACCATTGTGTTTTAGCATGCAGTTACTATAGCATAGTGAGAATATATTCATTTTATTAATCCTTTTTTAAGTTTGTGCCTTTATTTATACTTTTCTCCTCATTGAAATGCAGGCCAAGATGCCCAGCAAAGTGACAATGACAGAGGTTGGGACAAACTATAAAAAACTTTTGCTATAACTGCTCAAGAACCCCGTTCACATTGTTACAGAATGACCAAACCACTGTAACTGTCACTTTTGCTAGACCACTTGGTCTTCATGAAAATGTAGAAAGTACAAATCTTTAGCATTTGACACTTTCAGGAATGTCGGGTGACTGTGTCCCCTGCTGGGTTCTGTGGTTCTATCCACCAACCCTTATGTCACTGCTGTGTCCTGTAGTGATGTAGGGCTTGGAGGAGAAACCACAGTGTTCAGCAGGGGAAACAGACATCCAAGACTGCTGGAAGTGTTGAATGCAGAACATTTTGATGGAAGCTTGAGTGCTGGAATGGAGTGAAGGTAGGATACTGTGACGTCTTTTGCCAAGTATTTACAACCCGAAGTGCAGTGATCCGATCGCTGTTTGGCTATTCACTTCAGACTTGTACAGCTGATTTCAGCTGTACATCAGCTGAAATCAGCCGTACATCGGCTTGCTTCGGCTTGCTTCTGGTCGGCCAAACATGCTCTGGACCCGAAGTGCAGAAGGAGTTCGACTCAGCTGATTCAACATCTGGATCGGCTGAGCCGAACCTGCGGCAGGCTACTCGCTGCCGTTCGGCTTATTCTCATAGGGGCAGAATAGCAGTGAGTGATTATCTGACTAGCTAGTGAATAGCTCGTACAGCAGCCCTTCGGTTTGACTGAACCGAAGGGCCCCGGCGGCCGAAGCTAGCTTTGTGAATAAACCTCTTAGAATCACTTTAACATCCACTTTCTGTTGTTATGGAACATTCCAGTATTATAAGATTTGTTCTGAATTTTATGTGCCCAAACATAAAGAGCTAATCAGTGTCTTTTAGTGACAGAAAAATATTGTGCGCCTAACAAGTTAGAGACATATAACAGAAAAATTATATCCCGCATGAGTGATATATAGTACTAGTAGTAAAGTTATGTTTGGATTTCCCATGCATTTGTCAAGCCCTCCATTTCCCCAATCATGAATATAAATGTACAGTATAGATGTTTTGGTGCTCAACCCTGAAGGACATATTTTACAGATCCTAATAAATAAGTAGATTAATAAATACATATTCTGTAAATAATGACTGCAGAATTTTTATGTAATGTATTTCAGCAAAATCATGATATAACAATTGGTGAAAGTTTGCAGATCAATAGATTTGTGAGATCAATACATTTATGGAAATAGACATCCAATTTAAACAGTATTTAATTTTGGACAGAGTAAAAAACAGGTGCAAACAAATCTGGATGCAACAATAATGTGCACAATCCAAGTGTTTATCAAGGCAGCATTTGCGGGTAGAATTATTTCATTTGATTAGTGCAATTAATTGAAAAGTGAACTGAATAAACTGATGCAAGGTTAGATAACCTACTTATAGCAAAAACAATTTGGCCGTGAAGTTACAATGACATTGAAGTAAGACAACATTCAATAGCAATCTACCTGCAGTGCCACAGAGGCAAAGGATACTGGACAACAATTATAATTTTTACACAAATAGTCATTATATTTGTAATTTTCTTTTAAATTAGACACAGAGGTGTTCAAAGCAACCTACTTTCACAATAGATTTGAACAAAACAATGAACAGGAAGTGATTTTAAGAAATGTTATTGAAAACTAATATTAACATGTCCCCAAACTATGCATACGAAATGATTTACATATTATTAACAGACAGTAAAATACATTTAAAACAAGAACTCATTCACCCCTTAGCTATAGGCAATGTTGAGAACAGAGGCACTGAAATCTTAGCTCTTTTTCGAATACTTTTTATTGCAAATGAATCTTGGAAGCCGGTAATCCCTCTAATGTAAACACACTGCAGGTTCTAGTAAACTTGAAAACTGACTGAAATCTGAATATATCCACGTGAAGACCTTAGATGTAGGAGTTATTTCCTAAAAAACTTCAACAAAGTTTTTAGGGCATATCTCCTATGTCTTGCTCCTCTCCCCCGCAAGACATAGGAGATATGCAAATATGTAAATACCATCAATACCCGGCTGTCAAAATTACAGCTGGGAATTGCTATGTAGCTGTCATGTATGTCTAAGTCTATATATTACTGTCAAAATACAGCTGCTTTTGTGTAGAATGACACTTGCATTGTATTTACTATTTCATACATATGAAGATTAAAGGTTAGACCGGGGCTCAAAATTTCCACTCACCTGCCCCCATTTGGCAAGTGGAAATAAAGTGAGGGTGAGCCAGGCACAAGATCAATCCACTCTCTCCCGTCTCTCCTGCACTTTCAGTTTCCACCTGCTCTGTCCTCCTACGATCAGCTCCGGCAATTGTGTCTTTGTTTAGACAGGTGGCAGGAGACATGTCTGTGTCTATTAGAAGCCAGCGTATCCTGTCACCATAGATACCCGCTCTCTACTGCACATGTGCAGGCAGATGGGACCATGAGCTGGAACTTAGTGTCCCGGCATCTAGCTATAGGCGTCCCTGTTCCCATGGCAGCACAAGTCGGCCTGAACTAACAGCCGGGTGCTGTGATCCTTGCTTTGATCTCCACACTGCTATTTCTCAGGAGGGGGAGACCGATCTGCAAAGGGTCATGGGCGTAATTTGAGATCTGCAAGCAGGTACTCCGGTCCATTCTTTAGGATAGTTGAAAAACATTCCCTATCATGATTGTTTATTATTTGAATTATCTGGCAGGAATGTGACATCATACTGATTTCAAAAGAAGTTGGGGGCAGTTATTTAGTGTTTTTCTATTTGGTGATTAGGTTTTTCCTGTATAAAGTGTTGCTGGGAGTTGTAGTCCTCTATATCTGGTGCCATTCTGCATTTTTGGATGAAGTTTAGACGGGAGTTGTAGTCCTCTATAGCTGCTATCATTCTGCATTTATATATAAAGTGTAGCTGGGAGTTGTAGTCCTCTATAACTGGTACTATTCTGCATTTTTGGATAAAGTGTTGCTGAGAGTTGTAGTCCTCTATAGCCGTTATCATTCTGCATTGATATATAAAGTGTAGCTGGGAGTTGTAGTCCTCTATAACTGGTGCCATTCTGCATTTTTTTATATATTTTCCTTTATGTTTACATTGCTTTATGGTAATATTGTAAACATTGTTAATATATATTTTTGTAACTTTATTCTGAATAAAACATTTAACAATGTAATTTCATAAGATAATTTAAGAGGGCGTGTTTAGGGGCGGAGTTAAGGCTGGGGCATGGTAGGGGTTAGGTGGGGCAACTGGTGGCGAGTAAGTTTTAAGGCCTGGCTAGTAGCTCAAGACTTGAAATTTTGAGCCCTGGGTTAGACTATTGATCTCCAAATAACGTCAGTAGAAGAAAAGTAATATTTAAGTCTACAATAATTAACCTCTCATTAACCCTTAGTAAAACCTAATCAGCCCTAATTAACTACTCTCTTATTTGCTTATCTTATTTCTATTTTTATATCATTAATATTTAGATGTTTTCATTTTCATTCATTTTTGTTATTTCTATTTTTGTCAGGGTTCAGTTTTTATTGTAATTTTTTTTAGTGTATGTGCAAATCTTTTAAAAAGTGTCCTTTTTTCATCTGCAAATAATTTTGCCATGCTTTGTACCAAAAACATAAATTATAGAATAAAATGTATATATGTTATATAAACAGTAACACTATTTGTTTTAAAACCAACACCGGAGAAAACAGAAAAAAAAATTTACTTTTTTTCCTATAGATTACATAGATTTATAGAAAATAAAATAATTTTTGCATGCCGATATTCTTAAAATAAAGACTAATTCGCCCCACCCCCCAAAAAATTTACACATTACCTTGTTATCTTAAGTAATGACAAGTCAGTGCCAAATAAACAGGCCTATAGCGGAAATGTAAAAATTGCTCTGGTCCATAAGCTATGTTTAATATTATATCAAAGAATGAAGAAAGTAAAATGATAAAGCTTCTCATGATCAAGTGCAGAGAAATGATTGATGAGTTTATTAAACAAGATGGACTATCCATAGAACTATAGCATGTTCTTTTCATTGTGCAAACCACTGTATAAAAAATTGTATTACTGTACTGAATAAAATAAGCAGAAACTGGGCCCTAGATATAGGATATCTAGTGCTTCAAATATAGGATGCGGCAGGTGTTTGACATATATACAAATTCTGCAGGTTTTTTAAGCACAGTATGGTCTGCAGGTGGTCAATGATTGGCAATGTCAAACTACATAGTTTAACATAAGCATGGCATTTTTTTTTTAATAAAAGGACACAGTTTTTGCTTTAATTTTTACGGTGCATAAGGTGTAAACCCAAATTCTAATTTTCAGTATGCTTGGCACCATGTCTCACCATATACAGTTTTCTTAAAGCGGACCTTCCATTAAAAATGGAAGGTCTTCTTCGCTTCTAGCCTGCTGTCTTCCAAACAAAATTAACTTTAAAAAAAAACCTTTTAAAGTAAAGATTTCACACAAAAAACTCACCTTGGTCCCATTCTGTGAGGCATGGGTTATGTCACTGTTTTGCTGATGCCTCCTGGGATAGCTGGGCACTCAGAATCCTGGATGTAAAGCAGCAGCGATGTTACCCACACCTTCCAGAAGCTTTGGAGGCTGAGATTGAGGTTTTTTATCTTATATGTTGTGAAATATATGTTATTAAAGTTTTATTTACAGCTTTTTTGTTTAGGGAGTAGGAGGCTGGCAAGAAAGCAGACATTCCATGTGCATGATCCTGCCAGTAACAGCACTTGGTAAAGGCTGACAGTGTTAAAGTATATGTCGACTTTTGCAACCAAATTTGTTTGTTATGTCCTCCATAGACGCAGCATACCGAAAAATAATTTAGATGTTTTGTTCCAGCAGACAGCATGGCTGGTTGCAGGTTTTTCTGAGTACCTTCACTGTAATATGTCCTTATAGAAAGACTTAGGCTGGGTTCACACCTGGGCGGAATATGTACGTTTGCCGCTCGTTTCGTACCGCACATTTTTACAGCGATTTGCTGTAAAAGAAACGCGCAACAAATGCGCATTTATGAGGGCTAACCGGCTGTAGCCTAATGGATACGCCGGGCAAATACGCCCCAAAGAAGCTCCTGTACTTCTTTGGGCGTAGGGCGTTTTTCAGCGCATTCCTACGCGCTGTAAAACGCCCAGGTGGGAACCATGCCCATAGGCAATTATTGGTTTTCACATGTTGAGCATTTTACAGCTCGTAGGAACGCGCCGTAAAACGCCCAGGTGTGAACCAGGTGTGAACCAGGCCTCAGGACTGAAATTTGCAGATTGTGTTTCTCTCATTATCTTCATTTACATACAATGTAAAAGCAAGGGTTGTAATCCTTTGACCCTCCTCACCCCTCACAACCCCTCACAACATTACAAAGAAGGAGAAACAAGTAGGACTTTTAACCCTTAAGAAGCCAAGGAACCCTAACCCAAGTAAAAACAATTTAAACTGCAAGAAGAATTTTTTTGATATTTTAGCTTCTGCTACATGAATATGAATATGTAATCAATATAAAAGTGGTAGTATACAAACATGTTTCACCTCTATGAATAAGCCTAAGGGTGAAACATGTGAGAGGTTGTAGCTGGTTGGGGGTTTGTGGTGCTGGTATTTGCTGTAACATACACTGTTACATTGGATTTGCTGTGAATTTTAATAAAGTCTGAAGTATTGGAATTCTCTGGATAGTGCAGTCGGTTCGTATACTACTACATTCCAAGGTTGAGACACATCTATTAGGCCTTATTTACACCAAGCGCGGAGCAGGTGCAGAGCAGAGCAGTTACAGAACGGATCAAAACTGCGTCCAATGTAATCCAATGGTATTTTTTGCTCCAGTTCACATCGCAGCGAGCAGTTCCAGAGCAGGTAAAAAAACTGCAGCAGGCCCTATTTTACCTGCTCTGGATCTGCTCTGGAACGCATGCAAATGCATCAAAAATGCATGCTAACGCCCTGGAACACACTGAAAGCCCATTATAAACGTTAAAAAAAACTTTTAACCAAAAACGGCCCGGAGCGCATCAAAAACGCAGCACAACCCACTGCACTGCGTGTGCAGAAACCTAAGCAGATCTGCTCTCCATTTGGTGTGAACAAGGCCTAACTCATTCAAAAGGTAGGCGGCGGCATCTGGGAGCCCCATTAATTAAAGTGGCTCCCCTGATGCAAATAAGCCCCTCTGCTTGCAGACCTCCACAACCACTGGGTCAGGGTTGTGGGGAAGAGGCCCTTGTCGCTCGAATCCCGAAACAAATTGACTGTCGGACCTGAATCCCGAAAAATGAAATGACGAAAAATCAGAATGAAAACTAAACTAAAGCAATTTTTTGCTGGCGCACATGTCTAGGCATGACTACTCTGTTCCCTTACAGGATTTATATTTTAATCAATGTTTATGCACCTAGAAGGACTTAATGTAATGTAGTAAGAATTGCAGCAGTATTCATTGCTAAGAAGCAGTTGCAAAAAAAACAAAAAATATTTTTAATGAGATAAAAAATCAGGATGCAAGTATAATATCACTTACATAGAAAATTATCTTCAGGGCCACATCGCTAATAATTTTAGAGAGGCAACCAGATTAGTAAAAATGGTCTTGGCATTCAGAAAATATATAATGTTGGGGGGTTTTACGTCAAAAAAATATTGAATGTCACCCCACCTTTACTTTACAAATATATTACCTACCCCCCCACTGCTGCAACAACATGACCACATCATCAGTCACACAACAGCCGCAGTTTCAAATCACAGGATCATCAGATATAAATTTTGCATGAGATACCTAATATCACTATTCCCTTATCACAGAAGTTCTTATTTGCTGTAGTTGACAAAATTGGTGGAAAAGTTGGATATGTTTTAATTAGGCAACTGAAATTGACTTTAATACATGCACATGCTTAGCAACTTCACTACAGCTAAAGGTACCCAAAACTGAAATGACTAAATGATAATATGTTGACTTCAAATGATATGCACTTTTCACCCAAAAAAATGGGCTGAAAATCTCGGCTTATACTCGAGTATATACGGTATGTACCTGCTGTTTAAAAACTGCTGGTATGACACCAAAATTACAGTTACCAGTATTTCTAACTTCTTTATGTATTGTGTTGGCATGCTTCCTTACTTATTACATATTTTCAAAGCACCAAAAAGGTAAATATATCCCTGATATAATGTGAAATGCTGGATCTTTGCACTGGAATACAAGTGTGTTTTAAAAAGACAAGAACGCTCTTTTGCATCCATAATGTCTCTCCAAACTTCAGCTGTCAAAAGACAACTCCATTGGGTGTGCAGTGGAGGAGAGGACAAGTGTAGCATGAAATAATCTCTTTGTTCCAGCTCCACAGATCTGCTGGATAATGATCCACTCCACAGATATATTACATGTTGGATGAACAGATTTTGCGAGGAATCTTTCACAGCCAAGCAGAGTTGGGCACAGACTAATAAATCCCAGAGGTTCCGACAGTAACTGTGGAATGAAAGAAAGTGTTTTTCATGTACTATGTCTTTCTCACTTTGCTTAATCAATCCCTGCCTAGGAGCTGCCCTTTAATAGTAGAAAAGGGATATGATTGTATGTGTGAACTACCAAGGGAAGAAGATATAACTCATTGCTTCTAATTAGATAATGTACTGTTATATCAGGAGAGCTTGCATGCACTGACCTTTAAAAAAAAAAGTCCTCGAAGTTACAGTTTTACATTGTTATTACAAGTGTTACTCATTAAGTCATTTACCATGTTAAATAAAATATAAGCCATTAATTGCAGAAAACATATCATAATTGTTTACAAATCCTGCATCTGCCATGGATGATTAATTTTCTTATTTATTACATAACTTATTTTTCCTATAGCAATTCTCATTTCTGAAAAAGGAATACAAATCTTTTCCATCCTAGCTTCTGTCAAGTATATAAATAAATGCACTTGTGAGTACAAAGTACATACTAGTCTTATATTCTCAAGGGGATGGGATGGAAATTGTTAAATGATATGTGTGATGCTGTCTTCAGGAGGAGTGACCAGTCAGTGGCACTTAAAAGCATCTGTGCATCCTATATATAAGCTTGGCCTACATTTGTCATTCAAAGCTGCATGATTTCACCTCTGCAAGGCTCTCATTCAAACCTCTCTCATCATGGATGATATTTACAAGGCAGCGGTAGGTGGGATTTTTTCTTCTCTCCACAATTCTAAATTGAATATTTAATCTCTCACTATCATATTATAGAAAGTGTTAAAAACTAAAAGTCATCTCAGCAAAACTTTTGAAGGCTCTACAGAGCAACAAACATTTTTTTTCAGTGTATGACAAATGAAGAATCAACTAAGGTTGCTGGGTTACTTTTATCATTTCCATCCTTTTCATTCTTTGTCATTTGGTGAATTGGAATTACAGCAATAAATAAAAACCTTATAAATAAAACCCATGATTAAACCATGAAGCTGTGCCTTTTTCCAACTCACTTCACCTCCACTGAACAAGATGTATTGCTCATTTAAGAGATGGCTATGTGTCATTTTTTTTACTTTAAATACTTATGCTAGAGTTTTTTTTCCTAGTCCCTCAGCAATCACAAAGCAAGCTATTACCATCAGTCAAGAAGTGATTGCTGTCAGAGATTTAACTGTAATAACTGTAATAGAGAGCACAATAAACATATATACAAACAGTATATATACTATATATATATATTCATACAATGTAATATATATTGTATGATTATTTAATATGATATTTAAATATCTAATGAAAAACAGTTGTACATCAAATACTGATCCTGATGTCTGATGTTAAAGGGACTCTCTTCACAAAATAAGACCACTTGTGCTTGCAGCAATTCACTTTATATATTTATGAGGTTTTTTTTTTTGCTAAGTCTGCAAGTTGCTGGTAAATGTTAATGTGTGTATCAATATTTGCTTTGGTCCTAGATTTGTTTATTAACTAACCGTAGCATCTACAGACAGATCCCTATGGAGTATCATGAATCCAATACATTTTACTGCTATTTGGTATAAAATGTAACTAAGAGGTGTCAAAATGTGGATTTTCCACAGCTGATAATCTGCTACTGGATTCCTGGCTTTAAAAAAACAAATCAGTAATCTACATTTCTTAATATGCCATTCAGCAGAGTGCTTGTGTACATTTGGCAGAATTATATGAAGTGCATAAGTGAGTTTATAATGCCTGATTAATAATAACTATTGTGCATTTAAGAGCAAGAACATCACTGTTATATTTACTCACAAGATATAGACATAAATAGACATAAGCCACCTTAGATTGTACATAAGTATGTTTATAATATCTAACTAATAATAGCTACTGTGTATTTACAAGCAAGTACACCACTGTTATCTTTACTCACAAGACATGCACATAGACAGGCATAAGTAAATGTACACTATACATAAGTAGGTTTATAATGTCTCATTAATATTTAACTATTGTGTATTTACAATCAAGTACACCACTGTTAACTCCCAAGACATATACATAGAGAAAAGTGAATGGCAGGAGCTGAAAAGCCCAAGGATAAACACACAGCCACAGGCATGTAAAGCATTCAAGAAGGGCTTTGACCTTGAAATGTGTCTCTGCCTGTGAGTCGTCTAGGCCTCTCCAGTGACAGAGCTGCACATGCATGCACACCGCTTAAGTGTCTTGTGTAATCTTATCACAAAAATGTCTAAACTATTTCACAGTAAACTGTAAACTGATGAATATAGCAAACCATTAAAGGCCAGCTCCACTCCCAACTAGGTTTGTGCAGTTGCTGGAGAGTTACATTGTTATTACAGGGGAAGGTACTTTTGTATTAGGTGGTTGCAATCACAGGTTGTAGTTTCAAAGTTAAGAACATTTTATAGCATTAGCAATAAACTGTTTAGTAGAAGTTAAAGGCATAGTCCGCCTTTTTAAAGTTCTAAAGTCACAGCATATACTATCCGATTATAACATCAGCATTGTAGTAGGAATACATACAAGCTTAGTTAGAGTGGGGACAGAAGGAAGTGCATATTCACAGGGCTCAGTGAGATTGTGTCAGTGCATTGAGAAAATACATCCCATCCTATGGGCATCTTCAGTAAGTAAGCTTACAAACTTCTAGATTGATATGCTTATTAGAAGTGGGATAGAACATATGAAAATTCAATATAGAAATACATGTTTATATTTCAATTTTGACCATAGATACCCTTTTATAAATGCACACACATTAATTAAAAAATCATTTGTAAATTTCACTGGAGACTGCAAAGCACTACAACTCCAGTCAGTGGATAGTGGGTACAATGCACATGCTCCTGCAGACTGTCTCTCTAGCACCAGAAAGTAATCAATGGATGGTGGCAGATTGGACTTGTAGCCTGTCCATTCACAGAACTTGTGAATGAATGATGCAGCTGTGTCACGCTGACACTCAAAACTAAGCAGAAGTTTGTGAGGAGAAAACCTCCTATGATTCAGGTAAGTGGGGGGGGGGTTGAAGATGGGGGGCTGTGGAATGGCACCTTGTTCCATGTTATACCCTAAATATGGGTATTATAGTGGGTATTATGAAATTATAGTCACAAAAGTGGACTATCTTTTTAAATAAATAACAATGATAATGACATTTATATATTTAAATAACAAAAGAAGAAAATAGTGCTTTGAAGGTGTCACTCTAGGCATGGAAAACATATAATTTACACAAATAACTATTAGGAATTCATTGTATTTTACAAATACATACAGATAAAAAAGGGTGCCAATGTATATACCCATCGGTTGCACATCCACAGCAACTTCCTAAACATAATACAATCTAAAATCACCATAGGCATATAGCCTCCCTGGACCACACGGCCACATTCTAGGCATCAACATTGTAGTAACCATTTATAAATATTGCTAAAAGTAATAATTGAGTTCATCATATATTTGTCATAAACATGTCAAAAAGTATTTCATTGATGCATTGTGGGTCCAATCTTCTACGCGTTTCACTAAAAAGCTAGGTCAGGAAGATAGGAGGCTGCCTTTTTAACAGGGTCTTAGTGGTGAATCAGTCCACATCTCCAATAGGACAGTATCCATCACACAGAGGACATGGGGAATGAGGGACGTACAGGAGTTACGAAGATGAGAGGCTAAATTCCGTCCATCCATAATTTGATTGAACTTATTCAATTATACTAGGGGTGTGGTGTCCTGTCTTCCCTGGTGGCTCAGAACCATTTTTTGTATTCTTCAGTGCCGTCCGTCCGTTTTTTTTACTACGGGCGGACGGCAAGAGGTTAATACACACAATTGTATTATTGTTTTATTAAAATAGAACCAAGAACTGAAAAGTTGAAAAAAATAGAGAAAAAATACAGCTGCCTTTTCTATTTATTTATTCATAGTATTTATTTATACATTTATGTATGCATTCATTTTTAAGAACGAGAAAAATCACAAATTTTAAGTTGAGTTTATCTGTCCAGATAGCCCCAATGCATTCCAAACACTGAGCCTGCAAGCCTATTACTGTCCTGGCTATATATAGGAATACAAAGTTCAACAATAGAACAATTGGATATCTCCTATAAACAGCTGTTTTGTATAAGATGAGAGGCACGTGCATTCCTACAGGGCTGGCCATGATATAAAAGAGCTCATTGTCCGCACGGTGTATTAAATTACTTTTCAGAAATGTTCCACTTTATAAAATCCTTTCCAAACTAAAGTTTACTAAATATGAAACATAAGCTAAAACCCAAGAAAGGTAATGATAACTTTCCATTATCACTTCAGTGATAGCACAGCAAAGTGCATTCCTTTAACAAAGATAGTGACTGGCACCCATAGAAGTAGACTGCTTAAACCTTGATGCTAATTCTGCCAGCTGCTCAGCTCTGGTATATGGTTTCAAATAATTGTTCCACGTATTTAAGTCTGGCTTCATACCTATGTGTCATGTTGACACATGATTAGAAAAATTTGGTATGGCACCCCTAAGTAGGGGGTTGACTGATTATCTGTGCTGCCGATTATTTTGGACAATATTCAAAATAAATGCAATAATCAATAATGCCGATAATACCGATACTGCAGGGAGAGTGACCGGGCCTGAAGCAGCACAACAAAGTCCTTTCTGTGCCTGTGTGACCCCCTCCTCATGCAGAGTGCTATCCTCCCTGTTGCCTGTCACATAACTCCAGTCACTGAGGAGAAGAAGACAGAGGCAGAGGAGGGGTCACAGCCTGGAACAAGGTAGATAAATCCAGGGGGAATCCAGGTGGGAAAGTGTGTCTGTATGTATGGGGCGGGGGGTAATTCATGGAGAGTTTGTGATTTAAAATTTTGAAGCCAATGGACAAGGATAATAGCCAGACAAATAGCATTTTCTAAAGAAAGCCAGCAGCATTTGCCTACTGGATTTGGAACTTTACCAAATTTGGACTTGTAGTCCTTGGTGACCTCACCTGCTGGGACTTGTGTTCCTGTGGAGACTACAATTATACTGGGACCTGCAGACCTCGATTTTTCACAACTTTAAATGTACAGAATATCAGCACCTGATATCGACTCTCGGCCTGAAAGACGGACAAATATCCGTATCGGCTCTGAAAAAGTGATATTGATCCCTACCCCAAAGTATGAGTACAGTAGGTGCTGAAAGACCTGCATTGCTATGTATCACATTACACATGCCATTACCATGGGGTCTATTCACTAAGCTGCCGTAGGCAGCCGAGTGAACGACCGACCTGAAGCGAAGTGAGTCGAACGCTGTTCGGCTATTCACTTCAGGCTGGTACAGCTGATTTCAGTCGTATATCGGCTGAAATCAGCCGTACATTGGGTGGCTTCGTGTGGCTTCAGGTCGGCCGAACATGCTCTACTCTGCATGTTCGGCCGACCTGAAGTGCAGAAGGAGTTCGACTCAGCCGATCCAACATCTGGATCGGCTAAGCCGAACCTCCGGCAGGCTACTCGCTGCTGTTTGGTTTATTCTTATCCCTCTGTGGGACCAAGCAGAACAGAAAAATAGTTTAAAAAGTACAAAAAAATGAATAGAAAGCGATTGTGCTGAGCTAAGTGACAGCTAGCTCTGCCGAACTGTTTACTATTGGCCGGCGGTTCTGCTGCCGTCAAAAAAAAATTAAAAAACGTTGCCATAGGAATGCATTGCTAAATTCCTATTGGCTATTTCAATTTGCAATAGCCAATAGCAAACTAGCTACTGCACCCGCCCTCTGCTGCTGTCAATCACTAGAGGGGACCTGATGGAGAACTGCAGGTCCCCTCAGCTGATTGACAGCAGCAGTGGGCGCGTGCATTCCTATGGTGAAACGGCTCCTTGTCAGAATTAAAAATAAAGCAGGGAAAGTTTTACTCTGCTCAATCGAGCAGAGTGAACCTTTCTTGGAAAAAGTGTTTCTCTCCTGGGCGGCAGGGAGCGGGAGACTCCCGGAGCACCCGGGAGAGTTTGCTGTCTGGAGATGATTGTCCCTGGTTAGCTGGTAACCAGGAACGCTCATCTCTCTGCAAGTGGCCGGAGCCAGCTGTGAGATGACGGTTGGCTCCGCCCAGCTGTCAGAAGCAGGCTGGCCACTCGGCCAGCTTCAGATTTCAGCGCGGCTTAGTCAAGCCGAGGCAAATGCCTTCAGCTCGAATGAGCCGTTCAGCCAACTTGTGAATAGTGAATACCCCGTAAAGCAGCCCTTCGGTTCTACTGAACTGAAGGGGTCCTGGGGCCAAAGCTAGCCGAAGCTACAGCTATATCCCTCGGCTGATTCGTGAATAGACCCCCATGTGTTGGTAGCCCATTCCCAATGCATGGGCTGATTAACGCAAAACACGGTAATACACCAAAGTAGAACAGTCAGGAGTGAAGGCCCTACAGGAACCCACCATGTGAGCAATTCATAGGTATGATTGTTGACCTATCATTCTTCTGTATGCCTGGCTGTCATACTACTCTTTTGGCTCCACTGCTTTCTACGTCACTAAACTTGACTTCTTGACAAGCTGCTTGCTTGTTTTGGCCGGTGACTGATAAAGAATCAAAGCCAAAGGATCAGCATGACAGCCAGGCAACTGGCATTTTAAGAAGTGAGAGAAATATGTATCTGCCATTGCTGACCTCTGCTTCTGAAAAGTTAGATGGCTGTTATGTCAATCTTTTATTTTCAATACTTTCCCAGTCACTGGCCTGCAAATGTGAAATTCTGGCTTCCTCTTGGTCAGTGGTATTAAAGTCAGAGAAATCCAGGCAACTAGCATATCGAGCCTTTGATATGAAATATCTAATGAAATTGTTTGAGTTTTAAATAGTTTTATAACCAGTAGTATTTTCTAGCAAAGTACAATTGCTTTGTAATTAGGGATGAGCTCAGGTTCTAACAGAACCCGGTCTGAACCTGAGCTCTTCCAAACTCCTTCCAGCGCTGCCCAATCAGCTGCAGCCAGGAAATTCCCATCCACAGCTGCCTGTAAGCACAAGGACAGGATGCAGTGACGCCATTCACCTTTTATGACCACATGGCTATATTGGCCCATTACAGTGAACCGATATGTCAGGTCAATTACATAAGGTTCTGACTGGGTTTGGTCAGAGCTCATTCCTATTTGTACTTTGGGCAAGATCTAATAAGGATTAGAATCTATAGATAATACATATTTCACAATATGTAAACATGTGATGTAATGCATCATATTTGTACATCTTTTATTTCCTAAGATAGATGGTGCACCTTTCTCTTCAGGTCTACCTATACACATGGAGGCCGACATTGCTGAACTTTCTCTCTGTAAATGCTAGTTACTTTGATGTTATGTTGGGCCTTTTTGCATTAATGATTTGAGTCATGAACTAGGATGCAGAGCAGTGCAAAAATGTTATGTGCACCATCTCTGGTGCATTTTAGTGTGTTTTTGCAGACCATTCAGATGTAAATGCCCCCTAAACTTAAAGAGATGGTAAAGCAACCAATTAACTACCGTAGCATTTCCACGAAGCAGATGTTGGATTATTCTTGTAAAAGGTTTACATTAAGGCAATGCAAATATCAGGCTAAATCCAAATCTGTATGGAGCTTATATAAATGGCTTAATTCCCAAGTCCAACTTGGTCAAAAACTAAATAAGTGAATCCTCCTGCAGTGGGTAAAAATAAAAAAAGCAATACTGGCTGCTGTACTCATCTTCTGAGCTGTCCCCGGACGATTTTCCCCTCGCTTATCCAGCACTGCTCCTCTCCTGGGTTGACTGGTGCCCAGGCAGTATTTATCTTGAGGTGGGGAGGGGTTGGGGGCAATAGTGACCATTTGGGCAATCCAGCTAAATGAGATTTGCTAGGGCCATAGACATATCAATTTCATGACCTTGTCTGGCTATATTGAGCAGAAAACAACATTTGTCTTTAAAGTTAACTCCAGCAAAATCTTTTTAGTTTTGGATAGACTCTTCAAAGCCTAAATATACCGGTCATGTGTTTATTGTTGTCTGTGACCCCATTGGCAAGATTTCATCTCACTTCCTGTCTCTGTAAAGCAAAACAAGAAATAATAATGGAGGGGCTGTCACTGTGACAGGAAGTCCCAAACAGTAGTAGCCTGAACATGTTTTTAACCTTATCCCGTTACAATAAATAAAAGGTTTTGTTGCAGTCTGTGCCTTCACTGTCTCAACAGGATGTGAAGGAAAATCTCCCCGATGGGAACAAAACTTACAAATAAAAACATGACAGATGTAATTCTTTCCCCACGCTGTGCAAAACCAACAAGGAAAGAAAAAGGTTTTAGCTGTGGTTGAGCTTTAAGGATGGCCAAAAAGAGCCCAAAAAAAGAATTAGAGTGACCATTTCACTTTTCACTTTAGACAGTCAGGTCATGATAAGAAGATTACAATCACTGGAAGAGAATAATATTACACAAACGATTTTCCAAGATGTTGGAAATTTTTGTGCAAGCAAGCATTCATCTGATAAAATGAAGGAAATGTGTTGCCAAATCTGTGCCATATTTAGCTGAATCAGGCAGAAGAATATGGTGGGTCCAGGTGACACACAACACATTCATCTCCTTATGTATGGCCACCATAAGACAAAAATAGCACACATGCAATAAGGATTAAGTTACTCCAAGTACAAAAGTAGTAACAAGCAAATGCCTTCTACACTTACAGAAACCCTGAACATCTAGACATCAAACTGAAAGGCCAGGACAATAAAATGGCTGCTGGACAGCTGATGTTTCTCTTCTTGAGGGAGTCAGTGACAGATGGGATTTGTATTTCACTCTTTTATGCTATTATGAGAGAACTGAAAAAATATTGTGCTTTTTACTAACAGCTGGCCAATCTAACCAAAATGGACTTTTGTAAATGTGGTATTTATAAAATAATATGTAAACACATCTCATGAATAACCCTGGTAGATCTTAGCATTCCAAGCAATGGGAAGGTGACCCCCATCAATTTAATGGAGACATCTTCTCATCTATGTCTAGCCTTTAATGTTTTTTCAAAAGGGTAGACATAAAGGTAGTATTATGCTTAACAACATGGAAGGTTGTATGTAAAAAGCTAAAATTGAAACATCACCTCAGATAGCTAGCAACTATGTAAGATGCCTTGTAAATGCATGCTATCAATGTCATTGATTTTACATTATTTTAATATTTACATGTCTTTATGGCCTCTAATAGTGACCAGCCATAATAACCGTTAGCAGCTATAATTGGTCATTTGTTTATCATCTGTTCTGTAAATATCCAATAAACCCTTTATGTGTTGCAAACACCAAATGGAAAACAAGGGATTTCTATCTACTTGCCAGTGGATGTTATTACTGAGGAGCACAAGCTGTAAATCAAAACACAAGCTGTAGATCGAAAAACCAGAACACAAAAAATAATCTCATCCTACAATCTTTTATTGGTGTTCTAAAATTAGTACATTATTCAGTCAAGAATGACCTTGTATAATAATACAGCCCAGTATTTTGGTATAAATATTCTACTGATGTCTTTTTTTCAGTTTCTGGAAGCAGTGCAGTCTTCTCTGTTCACATTTGCACACTGTGGTGTAGCTGTATTCAGTTTATTAAGTTATTTCATCACTTCTTTTCCTTTCTTATTTATAGGTAGAACAACTAACAGAAGAACAAAAAAATGGTGACTATTCAAATATTTTGCTTATATTTATGTTTTCACATACTTTCCTCCAAATTTAATTTGTGTTTTACCCATTCAAGTACTGTACCAGGTTCACTTAATTGTCCACAGCCATTATATTGCTGATACATTCCTTGTAATCCCTCGGCAACCCATTTACCTTCTGTAGTCAAGTGTCAAGTGAAAAAGACATATGTAAGCTTGCAATTAATTTGGTAGAAATTACACAGGGCTAAGTACCCTACCTCCACATAACATGACAGCCTGATTGGGCCAGATGAATGGTTATTTAGGCACCCGGAACTGTATCATGGGAGGAAAGAGAGAGAGAGAGAGAGTCATGTGATTTTTCATGTCCAGAAATGAACCCGGTATTTAAATTTACTCCACTCTTTTATCAGGCACTTCCTGTTATAGGGTGACAATGCTTTGTCCTTGTTTCCCAATTGCTCTCCTGCATTGTCACCTTGTCGCACAATCTTCCAGAATAAACTATGTTCTGAAGCCTAATGAGCAGGCATGCTCTTCCATTATCACCTTTAGGAAACCTGACCTGATTAACATTCAGCCATTCAGCTGCTGCTGGATTAAGTGCATGTAGTCAGAAAGTGGCTGAATTTGGTTGGAGGAGATCAGCAGCAGCGAGAAGCAGAAAGAATGAAAAAAAAGTATTCTCTCAAAAGGAAAAATATGTGGCAATATGATATGCAGCGCTTAAGCAACCTAATTTTTATCCGGTTAGAGTTTAAACATTTTTTAAAGTTTATTTTCAGGGCTATTTCCAGCATTTTTCCTGAAATCTACAAGTGGACATTACTTGTTGCTGTTAATTACAGAATTCCGTGCAGCTTTTGACATCTTTGTGCAAGATGCAGAGGATGGGTGCATCAGTACAAAAGAATTGGGCAAGGTAATGAGAATGCTTGGACATTGTCCAACCCCTGAGGAGCTGCAGGAGATGATAGATGAAGTGGATGAAGATGGTAAGTGCCTCAAATTATGTGCTCTAAATGTTTCACAGTTCAGTATTAACCCTTCTGAGGTTTTATTCATCCTAATGCAAGGGGAATGAAACCGCACACACAGCACACTGTGTGAGTCAATAAATCCCTTTACCATCTTCAGTACACAATTGATCAGTTCTAGCTGAACATCACCTCTGTAAAGTGATGATGTCACATCACCCATCAGAGATGTCTGTTTGGACATTTTCCAGCAGGCAATATCTTTACATTGATGTCCACATTCTTTTGCACGTGTTAATATTGTCCAATATGTCTAATATCACTGGATAACAAATGCATACACAAAGATATACTGTAAATAAAATACAAAAAGACACATTCACACATAATTAGCTTTCTTATAATTAAAACTAGGTGATCTTATTTGACACATAATTAAGTTTTTCCACTAACAATGTAAAATTTGGAGCCTTTAAGTTATTTAGTATAAGATAGTTAAATACTTGAACTGTCACTATTTCCACTAGTTGTCATCGTTAATTACTGGCATATGTCACAGTGGCAGGCAAGGTAGATCATCGAAATTCGGCATAAAGTGCGAATGGATAAGAGGTCACAAAAACGTTAGAAATTATTTGTGAAGTAAGTTCAAAAGCTGGAAGGCAAGAAACTTCTATTAAAAATCCCTTGTCAGCCTCTCAGCTTCATGCTGTCAAATTAAATGAACTAACAAACAATGATTAGTACTGTATTTGTTTTGCATTTTAATAAGCTCAATTCTTGAACACAGTAATTAGGTTATTCAATCATTTCAGCTATGAGAACATTCAGTCTGTGTAGTACTTGCAGAATTAAAATGATTGATTATTTCCACCTCAGGAAGTGGCACTGTGGACTTTGATGAGTTCTTGGTTATGATGGTCCGGTGTATGAAGGATGAAAGCAAAGGAAGATCAGAAGAGGAATTAGCAGAAATTTTCCGGATGTTTGACAAGTAAGAGATGATGGAGAAGTATTGAGATTCATGTTCGATGCCGAAGTAACACTGTAGTCACTTAAGAAAGAAAAAAAGTGAATGTTTTTCAATGGTCCAAAATATTTGCCCAAGTCTCAGAACTTGTGTTTGTATTGTTGCCTTCCATCAAGTGTAACATATGATGAATGCTACAGTCCAGAAAGACGTGCTTGCTGTTTAAACAAACACATGTTTTGAGCTTCATTTGTTTGTCATTACAAAGCCCATAAGGAACTAGCTACTAGCAGCCAGGAATCTTTGGACCTAGATTGTGAGACATTTTATACTGCGGTTGTTTGTTTCAAATTCGTTTTTTTTCTGAAAGATACACTCCAATCAATATTAATATTAAACCTTGGTATGCATACAGAGAGCATAGCCTGCCCGCTTAGTATTTATGTCCTTCATCCAGGGTTTGCTATACCCTTTTATTGATGATTTAATAACTGGAAAACCTTAAATAAATAGTGCACTGCGCTTAACAGGTTAAAGCATACGTAAAAACTCCATATGAATAAAGTGCCTTACTCAACACAATGTGATTTTTCCACTTATTAGAGTGCTCAAATAGTAAATATACATATACATAAAATTGTCAGTTAGAAACAGTCCACTGCATTCAGTGATAATAGGATATAACTTCCTTTGGTAATACCAGTAACAATTCAGGGTATCTCACTCAGTCTCCCCGATGTACTGGTATGATCTTGGAGTCTCCCAGCTCCAGTATGACTAGCAGACAGAACTTACCTCCTCCCTGCTCCAGTGCTAGAGCAGGGAGGCACAAAGGCCATGCCAGTACATTGGGGAGACTGATTGAGATACCCTGAATCAGCACTGGTATCACCAAAGGAAGTTGTATCCTGGATCGATTTCTGATTCTACCTACTGAAGTGAAGGGATAGTGAGAGGAGACCAGAAAGCTACTACTGCACTAAAATGCCATATGACCGTCCTGTAAAGGGGTCATTGAATTCTGGTGAGTGCGGAGCACCTTAAAAATGTGGATTTTTTACATATGTTTTAACCTGCTAAGCGCAGTGCACTATTTAAGATTTTATGAAACTGTGATACACATTTTTAGCACAGCAGCTCACAAGATTTTGATTGATTTAAAAATCTGAAGCACAGATCACATATATTCCTTGTAACTGGAAAACCCTTATTTGTGAAGCTGGCAAATAATATTTAGGAAGCTTGCACACGCATAACAGAATGCAGACACAAATCATCATAGGACATGTAGTCCAAGGCTAGCAGGGCACATGATTGTGATTATATATACACTGCTTAAGCCTCTGAGCTGGAAGTTCGGGACCAGCAGGTCTGAAGTTTGTGGGGCAGATCAAAAAATCACCAAAAGAAATGCACTTGTTCTGCATAGTAACCAATAAGTTGAGCATTTACATATTATGGGAGGAATTTATCAATAATTTAGCAATAATGGAGCAGACAAAAACTGGAGCAGATGTGCACTGCAACCAATCAACCTCTCTCTTTCATTTTCAAATCTGAACTGAACAAACTGAAGAGAGAAGCCATTCACATCTGCTCCAGTTTTGATAAATCCCCCACTATGTATATTATAAATACCTTCTGTAGCAATAACACAGTATCTATTAACCATAAATAAACTATAATATACATTTTAACAAATAACAGCTTCATAAATTAAAAGGAACAAAATGAAAAGGACCTGATTAGAAGTAACAGTCAGAAATATAGACAAACAAGATTACCGTGTGGGTCTACTGCCCTTGGGAAACTTACAGTGCATTCACTAGTCCTACTTATCTGGTATAAACAAAACCCGTTTTCTAAACATAGAAGTTGCACATCTAAACCTTGTTACTTCTAAGGAACCGTTTTGTCCCTGTTTACAAATTCAAAAATTTCTTGTCAACAAAACAAGTTATATTTTTCGCTATATGTTAATTTAATTAAGCATACTGTACATCCACCAATAAAATTAGATGCACATCTTTTACCTTCAAAATCCCAACTGTTATAGGAATGCTGATGGTTACATAGACCTGGAAGAGTTGAAGAGTATGTTAACATCAACTGGAGAGACCATCACAGAGGATGACATTGAGGAATTAATGCTAGATGGAGATAGAAATAATGATGACAAAATTGACTACGATGGTAAGTACTTCTTCAGGCTGGAGCCTGGAACTCAGTGCTACTAAATTCACTTTTTGTGCCAATAGCGTCAATTGTAAATCAATCCTGTCCACATGGAAATACGATTAAAAATGAACAGGGTATGAAAGTTAAAGTGTATGTAAAGCCAGAACTTTGTCTGTATTGCTGAGGTATGCATCCTGCATTTTACGCTATTGGCATCCAATATAGCCATATAGGACTTGTGGAGATCACTAGGTCTGGTTGAGCAGCTGTCACAAGTCAGGGGACCCAAAAAGGCACCTTGCATAGTGCAGAAGTAGAAAATGTAAAAACGATTTTTAATCTCTTCATTTTGGGGTAATGTTAAAATGAAACATACAATGTTTTTAGGGGCTTGGACAGCCCCTTCATAGGGGCTTATATGTTGTGTTAACTGGAAAGGTAAAACTCTGAGGTAATTATAAGTGGAAACTTAAAGTTTGATGGGGTTCACTCAGACTAAGGGCTTTTATAACAAACAGTAGGACGTGCCCCCCTTTGCAGCGATCTCCTTTTACTTCCGGTTGTGTCTCAGGGACAGGAAGTGAAGGGGAATATATCTAGTGATACACACACCTCTCCTGACAGATTTCTTGACATTTACTATGAAATCCAAAACAAAAAAAAGGTTTTGGCTTTACATATGCAAGACATAAAAGCACTTTTAAAGCACACTCTATTCACTTCAGAAGAAAGCCTGCATGCAGCTTGTCCAGGCTTTCCCACTATAGTGAATAGGGTTTCTAACAGGAGTTGGAAGATATGGAAGAGATTCCATGCATTACTGGACTAGCTACACAGCGAAGAAAGCGTTTGAGCTGCATTTTAGTAAAGTATGTTATATAACATAAACATTGGGAAAGGGCAAGGGGCCTAACAAGTATAAGCTAAGATTAAAAAGGCACTTTAAGTCATACATACTAAAGATAAAGTTGCTACAAAACGTTTTGAATATGTAACACAAAAGTATACAAAATTGTACAAAAACCAAACAGGTTTAGCTTTGCATATTCTTTTTATGTAATCATAATTATATATAATTTATCCAAATCATGGGGGGACATCTTAGTTGCTTAGCAACTGTCGATGCTGTCGCCAAATACATGATATGTTGTTGTTTTTTTATGTTCTGCATACCAAAAGAAAAGTCTACAAAACTCTGAATGCTTGTTGCTCTGTTTCAGCTTAATGCTGAAAAATTACATAGGTCCAAATAAAAATAGCAAATGTGCAAATCTTATATAAGTTCTTATCATCCTTTCTATTCTGTTATGAAATGTTCTTAGCTTTTTTTCTGCTTGATGGCATGACTGATGTCAAATATCAATAAACAGTAAATACTTAAAGATACTTAAAAAATAAAAACAGAATAAAATGAATGTACTTGTAAGACACATATAAGATGTACTGAAGACTGTCCCTGTGTGGCTCAACCTTTAAAGAATGTAGCACATCAAAAATGATGTAAACAACTATGAAATATGCCTCCTTTCTCACTAAAATCATTTTTTGAATTTATTGTCAATCAAGTAAACATATTTTATATAAATATCTCATTACCAACTGTAGTCCTTGTAAGATCTCTTCTCTCTGAAAATCTACATCACTCTAAGAAGGAAACACCCCGACCTTATCTCCTAAGACCTAACTGTTATAACATGAAACTGTACCCCGCAAGGTTGTTAAACGTTAAGTGATTTATTCATGCTTTTATGCCTTTTAATAATGTTAATGCATTTGTATGTTTTGCAGAATTCATGGAATTTATGAAAGGAGTTGAATAAATGGAAGAGAATAACAAGTTCCTCACAGTTCCACCTCTACAGTTTTTATCTTAATTTTGTTCTGTAACTCAAAATATACTAAAACGCAAACAGAATACAACCATAATTGCAATTAATAAATATTATATATTTTAAAATTTCATATTTACATTTAGGACAGCCATTTATGTCACTGTAAATATTTCAGAGTATCTAATATCTTAGAGAACGGAAGCTTTTACACATGTAGGAAACCACAACTTTTCTAGTGAAATCATTATGGCTTGATGCTGTTCACAACACTATGTTCATACCTGTGCGCCATGAATAAAGTATATGACTTTAAGGGATAGTTCATTGTTGGTTTTTATCTTCTAAGGTAATCTCATACAATGAAAATATTTTGATTGCATATATTTTTTTAGGTTTGATTGGGCTTTTTCTATTCTGTCAAATATATATTGCTGTCTGTTACCTCAATGTCTAGGATTCACTTCAGTTCCTGTGCTACTGATAGTCTGTGACAGCGAAAAAAAGCAAATGAGGGAAGTTGTTGTCACGTGGGCAAGAAATCATAGACAGTAATAATAAAGGGACAGGGGTTCTAACCCTTCCCATTTTATTGAAATGTTTTTGTCTGTGTGCCCACTGAAGAGATTTGATATCAATTGGACTAAAAAATAAACATGACAGGGGTTCTATGCTTTGGGTTTTTAATTAGAACCTCCAATCAGAAGTCAAAAGTACTACACTCCACTGGTATCAAGCCAAATCTGATTATCCTTGCAAGCTCAGTTTCTATACAAACGCCAATATTCATAATAAAACAGAAAACTGGACTGGGTAGTGCAGATAAAGACACGCTTAATGATGAAAAAAATCTTAAAATGCGCTTACAATAAAGTGACTTGTTTAGGCCATATCGCCAGGAAAACCCATCTAGTGGAACTCCAGGTATCACCAACAGTTGCTTAAAACAGTCTCACAAGGGTGTTAGCCAACAAAATACATGCAGAGATTGATACTCTAGGGTGAACACCACAGTAGCCAAAAGGAAGGGAGCTACAAGACTGTCCCAACAGCTCATGCAAAAGGGAGACTGCAGTTGGGTAGTAAATAGTGATAGAACATCCACTGCACTAGATATGTTTTGGGGCCAGAATGGAGGACTGAGGTTATAGGAGTCATTGAAAAGGATAGGGAATGGTGATCCAAGACTGTGAATAGTGCCCAAAAATAGCATCAGGGGATTGAAGCAAGGCAAGCTCTTTGTTTACATGCAGTTACATGCTCTGTCATTCTCCGTGGGGACCGGTTTGTTTACCTGCCTTTTTCTGAGGCTTTCTTGCCTTTCTCCCATCCCCTGATGCAATCAAGCATTTTTAGGTGGCATTTCACAGCATATTTAAAGGATCTTAGTACCTCACCCTCCTTTCTGATGGCCTTGAAACATGTGAGTGCAGTGGAGGTACTTTTACTACCCTGGATACAATTTCTGTCACCCTTTTGCACCAGCTGTTGGAACAATCTTGTAGTTCCTTTCATTTTGACTCCTGCTGTGTCCACCTCAGAGTATCCATCTCTGCTTGCATCTCTCCTTTTGCTGGCAATCTAGCAAGTGTTTTAGGCAGTTGTTGGTGTGACCTGGTGATCCACTGGATGGGTTTCCCGGTGATTTGTTCAAGTCACTTTAGTGTAAGTGCATTTTGATCATTTTTAATCCATTAAAAGCCTACTTATCTGCAATATCCGGTTCTGTTTTCAGTTTCTATTGTCCAATCAGATGTTTTTAGAAATTAGATTTTTCTGTTAGATTACTGTATATCAGGAAACATTTCTAGGGTCTTACAATAATAATAAAATAAACTAGGGTCTGGCAAAAATCACAGGCTTTAAAATGGGACCTTAGTATAAAAAAAGTCCCCAATATCTGTAAAAATTACGGGTATTTATGTTGTTATTATGAAACTATCTTATAACCTCAGTGAAAACATACTGTTGATATACCATCCATGACTAAAGCATAAGCTGTGAATTGTGGTCATGGCTGAGCTGGTTTAGCTCAACAGGAGGTAAACATGCATGTCAAAATACGTTGAGAATATTTTTATGACATATGCCTACCCTATGTGTTAAGCTAATTAGGAATCATAATCTTATAATTAAAATAAAGCTAAATGTAATGGATTCTACATGACCTTACAGTTAAACAAAATATTCAGATCACATTTCACATGCTACTACTAGCAAAGTTCATGTTATGACTGACACCTTAGCACTGGGAAATGCAAATGGAAGAAATCTCATACATATATTATAAATTAATGTATAAAAGCAAACATCTTACGTAGAACTTTAAAGAGCACATAAAGCATTTAATATAAGTCCCTGTCTCCTAAAGGAGCTTATAAGGTCTCACAACATTCATACACATAGTTGCATGCCTCCATGATATGAGTATAATTCTAGAAATATTGCTAGTACTATGATAGGGCTAGCAGCAATGGTAGGATGGTAGCCATGCCGTTCCCCATCCAGGTGTTGTAATTAGTACTTTTGATAAAGACAGAGTGACACAGCAATTGTCACATTGTGCTTACTGATGCAAAATAATGGCTTGCTCTCACCATCTCTGCTTAACGGAGATGGTGTGAACAAGCCCTGAAACATCAAATATAAAAACAGCTTCACACATGAGGAAATGTCAGGTTAACTCACTCCACAGAAGTGCCATGCAACACAATACAGTTCAGGGAACCTGTACTACCTGCAAACAGGTGTCTCTGTTGCTTGTTCAGAGACAGATCATTCACTGCTATTTGTGTATATAGTTTCTCAAACTTGAAATTATGGCAACTGCTCTACAGTCTGCAGAGGTACTTGACATGGTGTATGTAGACATCTCCGTTCTGCTCAAACACATGGCAGCCAACACAATCTTCTATAGAAGCCAACACTCCTGGTTGTTTTACAACAAACTTCAGTAGCTTCGTACAGCTGTAACATTAACCTGCGCTCACCCCACAGAATATCACCCACTGCAGCCATCCGCACAGCTGCCTCTTTACCCAAGTGCTTCAGGGGACAAGTTCATGAAATATGAGAAATCCAGAAGTACAGTTGAAGGGCATACATAGGTCATGTTCTGCAATTCATATAAATGCGACCTTTACCTTTAAGTAACACTAACCTATGTACACACAGTGATGTTACAAAAAGCATGTCACCTTTACCATTCCTAGAATTGTTAGCTAATGGCCTCATGCTAAATTTATCCTGGTATGTAAACCTCATTACTTCTATATATAATCTTCATACATCTTTTAATAAGGATTTTCAGATGGTTAAGTACACAGAATTATTTTGTTATTTGTTTCAATGATCAGAACCCCTTGAAAAGGTATGAGGAATGGCACAGTTGCATCAAGACACTTATAATATAAAAGTAGTTTTAAAATAAAATACATACATGGACTGCTTCTTACACAACGTTAATAAATCAAATGGTATGTATTCTTTCTCTGCCTTCCTCTGGATCTACATTGGGGTGATTGCTAATCAAACCTTGGGAAGCCCCAAAAAATGGAACAATTACTTTAAATAAACATACCTAAGTGTGTATGGCTCTGTAACAGCAGCTTGGTTAGCACTGATTTTTTCATTACTTGTTATTTTTTTGCCAAATAAATAAAGGTATCTGTGTCTAATATTTCCTTCATTGATTGCCCTCATTAATAATTGATATTTGTAGGGGTCATCTTCAAATTTGAGTTCGCAGGGAGGAAGTCCAAATACATTAATACAATGAAACATTCAGTTTAGGCCTGCAGGCTGTTCCAGCAAAGTCTTCATCCAGTCTTTCTAACATATACCACAACACTCATCCCAAAGAAGACTTAAATTATACCCCAGGTGGAAAAAGCGTGTAGCCAGTGCTTACCCCATGTCTACTGCTATACAGATCTACCACCAGCTTATCTTATAAATCGCCCGAGTCTAGGCACCAAGTAAACCCCATCCCGGACTGCCCTAGACTGAAAGAAGCTGTATGTGACATTCCCACCCCCTCTGTTTGAACTCATTGGTTCTTACACAAGTTACCAAACAATGAACTCTACAGAGAGCATCTGCATTTTTCTGACAAGACCTCATCCAATGTTCAACCTTCATAGAGAAATCTTGGAGAGCTAGGAACCAGCAGGTTGCTCTCAGGTTTCATTCTTTGGACAGGGCCCTCCACTATAAAGGAGAATGGTCCATGATTAGTGTAAAGCAATGTTCCAGAAAATTGTATCACAAAGGAAGTACCAATACCACCAGCTGAAAATGCCAGGGTCTAGGCAGCAGGTAAGGTATCCGCAGTGTCCTGGATTGAAAGGGGCTGTCTGTCACATTTTGCATAATTATTATGGACAAAACATTTTAAATTACATCCAGAAAATTCACAACACTCACCATTCATAATTCTGCAGTCAGATTTATATACTGATGATCCTCCAAGTGCTGGCAAAATAAGGCTCACTTCTCCTTGCATAGTATTCATCCAAGAAGAGCTGCACTCAGTATTGCCTCCCTATGAATCCAAACTTTTTTAAGTCCATATAACAGCATGCACTTTGTTAAGCTCCCCATAGAGAGAGAAACTTCCTCACGCATTTCTCTCACAGGGCTTAATCATAGAGATAAGACTCTCACATTCTTGTACAAAGTCTTATCTTAATGTGAGAGTCTTATCACTGTGATTAAGTCCTGTGGGTGAAAGTCATGAGGGAGTTTCTCTCATTATGGGGAGCTTTACATGGTGTATGCCGTTATATGGACTTAAATAAAGTTTGGATATATATGGAGGCAATATTGAGTGTGGCAATATTGAGTGTGTCTGTAAACAACATTGTGTATGCAGTTCAGTGCAGTGAGGAGTGCTCAGAATTGTGTGTCGGTGAAACAAAACAGCAGCTACACCAGCATATGACACAGCATAGAAGAGCAAAACCCTCTGGTCAGGATTCAGCATTATACCTACATCTCAGGGGAAAATGTCACTCCCTTGAAGACAGTCAAGTACGCATCCTAGACAGGGCGGAGGACTGGTTTAAAAGAGGTGTGAAAGAGGCCTTTTATGTAAAAATGGAGAAGCCAAGCTTGAATAGAGGTGGTGGGGGGTGAGTCATCTATTGTCTGCCACAGACAATGCTGTTCTAACACCTCTCCCTGGGCAGGTTAATAACACCTCCTTACTACAATTATGCAAATGCAATCAACAGCGGATTGTGACTAACAGATTATGTAGATTTGAGCACAATGCACCATATTTATTCCCAGAAATTTTTTTGTACAAGTCATTCTGAATTGAGAAAGCTGGTTGGATGACCAGTGAAACTTCTTCAAGAAAAATACAGCAAGTCCATATCTTGACTTATTTTATACAGATATACCATGACCTGGATGAATGAGAACTTTCCGAGAAATATTGAGTGTGGCTCTTCTTGGATTATATTTACATTACATGTCACATATTTGCATAATTATTATGAACAAAACGTTTTAAATAACATTCAGAACAAAAAGAAGCAAAGCATAAAACAGACTGAAATAAACTGATCTAGTAGAATAAGTAGCAAACACCACAAAGTGCAAGGCGGCACATATAATTTATATACATATCGACCACCCAAACTACACCAAGTTTACCGATGTTAAGATCAGGGAGGTTCAATCTGTTTTTCCAAGGAAGAACTCCAAAACACACAGTTCTGTGGGATTAGCCACAATGCATAGACACTATATTCCGGTGCAGTAGTCTTTAAGCACCAAACAATTAGTTGTTCATTTATTAAAGTTTGGATATGACAAACCCTATATAGTAAAGGCTAGACAAGTAGAAACAATATGGAAGAAACCATATAAATAAAGGACACAAATCCAGCAGTGTAAAAGTAGGACTACAAATATAAAAGAAACTATAAGCAGACAATGTCTGTGGTTTGATTAGGCAATTTTGCAATACATTTTGCATTGTAAAAAAAAACCTACATTACAATCTCTGTTAGGCTACCAAGGCCTTACAAATCACTTTCCAGTAAGCTACCACTAAGCTACCAGGAACCAGCATACTGCTTTTCCAGTACCTAGAAGAACACTAGAAGTCAACCTGTTTTCACTGCTACCATGCATTATCAGTTTATTTTCAAATGACATAAAAATTACAATATACATTTTGAATGGAAAAGCTTACACTGATACCAATCACTAGTATTTTATTTTCAAGACCATTATTTTTGTAGTTATTTAATCCTGCAAAATACTTTCCAGTGAGCAGAATAAACTGTACAGCAGAGACTGGATAGTATACTTTAAACTGTATTGGCATGACTGCAACAACTAGCGTGTAACTAAACTCTCAGAACAACACCTATACAATGTACACCATATTTTAAACACATACAAACATTTAGTGGTAACATTTCACCATATGTTACAGGCTAAAATGTCATCCCGTAAGTAAAAATGTGAAGGGATTTATGTGCTTCCTGAAATGGAATATCTTACTCCTTGTTAGTTGCTTTTATAGTTTTCAGTTCTAATTGCGTCATATTTTAGAAGATTCATACAAAAAAAATCACAAGATGAGGTGAGGCAATCAATTACTGCTGCTATAATAACAAAGTAAAGATTTCTGAAATTCTATGGCATCATGCACCACTGTCATTCATATGTTTCAAAGAACAAAATTATTTGTTTGTATGTTTAAGTAATTTTGCTATATGTTTAAATGTCATATATAAAAAGACTCTAAAAAGATGTCTAGTGCACTAATACAATGTCTACACAAGAACTAAGTGGCCAATTACTTAAGCATTTAGCTCCTGTGTACTTCTACATAGTTACAATGTCATCTCTTTAACGGTGGTGTTAAGTTTCCCATGCTTGAAATGTCAATAGTCAAAGTATTTTGCTCATGCTATTCACACTTAAAGTACTACTGACCCTGGGTAGTCTGTGATACATATTCACAAATTAAAGAAAAACTAGAAGCATATTTCAGAATGTTTCTGACCTGAGGTTCAACTGGTCTGTGAAGTGCTAAACTGCATTTTGAGTTTGACTGTACACATCTAGCCAATATATGTGACAAGTGTTTTTTTGTCAGTTTGCATACCAGTTTTATAATAGCTAATTATACACAAAGATAAATGGTAACTACAATTATAAACAGTTCAGAAAACACAAATTTTTATTCAGAATAGGGTATCAAATTCTCCAGTGACTGTGGGAATGACTATGGAAACTTATGTGTATCAAGGCGTTCTTACCAAAAACTGTTGGAGGTTATTCACTGAAGAGCTGAAGGATTTAGCCGAACATTTGGCTAATCTTTTGGTTCGATTCGGCTGCAACAACCCTTCGGTTTAGCCAAACTAAAGGGCTGCTATAAGCACTATTCTCAACAGCACATACACCAGCAGAAGACAGTCAACGTAAACACTCGAATGCAGCCGAGCCGAACAAACATGCTTTGGCTCAACAAAGCCAAACAAATAGCCGGAGTGTGGAGAATGGTCTGCTTAAGCGGACCGAATCCCTGAAAGTTGTTAAAAAATAGAATTTAAAGAAAACAATGTAATCCCCTCCCCAATTCATACCAGGCCCTTTAGGTCTGGTAGGAATGTTAGGGGGAACCCCAATGTCAAAACAAAGCATGGGGGTTCCCCTCCAAAGTCATACTAGACCCTTTAGGTCTGGTAGGAATTTCAGGGGGGACCCTAACGCCAAAAAAAAGCAACAGAAAAAATGTGGGGTTCCCCCCAAAATCCCATGCCAGACCCTTGATCCGAGCAGTGGCCTGGCAAAGCAGGAAGTGGGGGACGAGCAAGCGGGCCTCCCCTCTTTCACCACATTGGGCCACATTCCCTCAACATTGGGAGAGTGCTTTGCTAGGGAGACCCCCTAGAAAAGCACCTTGTCCTCATTACAATGAGGACAAGGGCATCTTCCCCACAACCCTGGCCCCGGTGGTTGTGGGAGTCTGTGGGCAGGGGGCTTACCTGCATCTGGCTGCCCACTTTCAAAAAGGGGGCACCCAGATGCCGCCCTCCCTTGTGAATGAGTAAGGAGTAGTTTTTACTCTTACTCCTTCACCAAATAGTAAAGAAAAAGAGTAAATAAACACACCACACCATGAAAAAGTATTTCTTTGAACAAAAAAACACAAGGCAGTTTTTGACAATTCCTTTATTAGCAAACAACAACAAAAACCAAAAAGTGTCTATCAATGCAATTTAAAGGTCAATCACGTCCAGCGATGTAGATCCTTGTCAATCACAATGAATGACCCTTGCTAACTCCCGCCGCCCGCCGGCCCGTCCGCTGCCGCCAAACTGCAGCCACAAAATGGCAGGTCTGGCCCGAATGAAAACAAATGGGCAGAGTAAATCATGATGTCACAACTCGCTACGCCCATTTGTTTTCATCCCATATCCCATGCCAGCTCTCGACATGGGAACATGGTCCTTTTCCAGGGGGGACCCACCCAATGTTGAGAGCATGTGGCCTGGTATAGTCCAGTAGGAGGGGGGCATGCGCGCGTCCCCCCATTTCCTGCTCTGTCAGGCCACTGCTCGGATTAAGACCTAGAAGGTCTGATATGACTTTGAAGGGGAACCCCACGCTGTTTTTTTTGTTTAAATAACATATTTTATTCTGCAATTGGGCAATTCCTTCATTAGATGTTCACTTCAGTCGATTCGGGTGTTGCCTCAGTTTGTGGCGAACGGGCTCTTCCCTTCGGTTCAGCTGAACGTGGTGAGGCTGTTTGGCTGAGCCAAAGGGACATGAAGTGAGCTGAATGCAGCTAATGTACGGCTAAAAATAGCCATACAAGCTTCGGCTAACTTTACTTTGGCTTGGTTATTCATTCGGCTACCTTCGGCAGCTTAGTGAATGCCCCCCTGCTGTTCCTACACCTTTGAAGTCGCATTCACACCTGAGCTTTTTGAAGCTTTGAAGTGGAACAATGCGCAACAGGAGTAACCCCATTGTTTTCAATGGTGCCTGATCACACCCAAGTGTTTTGTCATCAAACTTCTTAGCTCGAAAAATTACGTGAGCTTTTTTGGAGCAGGATCAAACATTTTGGCCCCAATAGACTTTACTGAAAGCACCCGAAAACATGCAAAAAATGGGGGGGAAAAGACATAATGCATGTATTTTAAGCTTTCATTATCTAGTAACTAGCATAGCATTGGCTAAAAATAAATATAAATCAAATGCTCAAATAGAATAGATTTTAAAAAATACAATGTGTGAATGGGGCCTCAATGAGATTCAAAATCTCAGAGCAGATCTAATGCTGATTGGTGGTTTAGGAGAAGTAAGTCCAGGCCTTAAAAATAAAAAAATGATAATAACTAATAACACTGCCTAGACATTTCTGAGGCGACCTATCTGAGCACATATTGAACTTGGATTTAACAGGTTTAGCAATGTTTGAGTTGGCAGTAGATTTGCATTTGGGTAGGCCCTAGACACAGATACTGTATTCACTGCTTTGAGTCCCTGTCTGCTTAGGCCCCCTTCACACCAAACATACTCTACTTGCAGCTCCATTACCAGTTAATGGCACCCCAAATGCAGCCAGGCAAAGGCACGGTTTTCTGTGGATTGCATGTGGCAAATTTTGCTACATGCACTACTTTCCTGCTTTTGGAGCCCTTTGAAATCAATGGGGACAAGCACCCAGTGCGGAAGACAAACACCCACAAATGGAATGCGTACCACTGAGACTCACGTTTGTGTAATTCCATTACATGGGGACTAGAAGTGGGTGCCAAAAATTGGGTACACACAGTTCTATTTTTTTTCATTCAACCCACAGGCTGAATTTAAAAAAATATAACAGATTCCTCCATCCACGCTTACGAGCATTAAAGGATGAACCCCTGCTATTTCCTACTGTCACGTTGGCCACTGTCAAAACACCTGAATGAAGCTAGCAGCTGATTGCCAGATAACTTTCCAACCAGCTCCTTTGATCAACTGATCGAGGAAAGCCGGTTGGAACGGTGCCACCTGCGTCACCAACAGTACGAATTTCATCAGGAACCAGCCGAAATTCGAATTGTGTTTACCTGATGTAAGTCCTACAACGCTCAACAGTAGGAATCCCATTGTTTTCAATGATCCCTGTTCATATCTAAGTGTTCTGTCACTTGTAACAAAATGACTTTAGCTCAAAAAAATACATGAGCTAATGTTGGGGGAGTTTTAGCTCCAATAGCCTTCAATGGGAGCACCTGATAAACACGTGAAAAACACTAAGGGGTCTATTCACTAAGCTGCCGTGGGCAGTCGAGTGAATGACCGATCTGAAGTGAAGTGAGCCGAACACTGTTCGGCTATTCACTTCAGGCTGTGGCCATGATCGGGAGCTGTACGGGCTATTGTGAATAGCCCGTACAGCACCCCCTCGGTTCTCCTGAACTGAAGGGGTCCTGGGGCCAAAGCTAGCTAAAGGATCGGCCGAAGCTACGGCCAGATCCTTCGGCAGCTTCATGAATAGACCCCTCATTTTTCATGTGTTTCCTAGCCTAATAGCTAGCTTTTCATTGGCTGTAAATATCAATAATAAAAAAAACTGAAGCTCAAAAACACCAACATGAAAACACCTTGAAAAAAACTCCAGACATGCTCAGCTCGAGTTCGAGTGGGGCCATACAATCATGTCTACACTCTTTCATTCCGCTCTGTTGTACACTTTGTTAAGCTCATTTGTATTGCAGAAAGCACAGTTCCAAGTATAATAAACCATAACATTAACTCACTTGCCAACTGGGCCCCTATTTTCTGACATGTGAGTTCTTGATTCGCGTTGCTGCTTTATTTCACATTTGGTTTAAATGTTTTTGCCTGGTGTTTATCTTCTATATATTTTTAGTTTATGACTAAACCCACAGAACATGTTTCGTTAAAGAAGAACTCCGGGCAGAAATATTATTAACCCTTGCAGGCGGCACTGCAAGGATCAAGTGCTCATTTTTGTCTAGGCAGCAAAAATAAAAAAGATATACTTACCTGAACCTCGCAGCTGTGTGGCTGTTAGACTGGTCTCTGCAGCCTCTCTCCCCCTCGGCTGCACAGGTCTACGGTCCCATGAGACATTACGTTCTATGAAGTGTATTGGACATGAGAACGCCAATGGACATTCCATCGCTACGGAGGAGGAGAGAGGATGCGGGGACCGGTCTAGCAGCCAGTCATCTACGAGAATCAGGTGAGTATATGCTTTTTTCTTTTTATCCCTAGACAAATACAAGCACTTAACTCTTGCAGTGAGGTGGTAACTCCCAGCAAGGGTTAAGAATTCTTTAAGTCCTTTCCAAAATGTTTACCATGACTTTTGCATTCTCTTGATCACTTGTCCACATTAGTTGTCAGGGTGTGGACAGGTGTAAGTTTTCAGGCCAGTAGTAATTGCAATAAATGTTTAAAAATAGGCATGGAGGTCTCAAATGTATCTCCGACCGAATACACTCACCCTACTGGGTACCATTAATAATATCCTGATATATATATATACTTCTAGGAGTCTAAAATTAAATAACATTCTTAGATATAAAAATTCAAGAGAGATGTGGGTAATTACAATATGAATACTCTGAGAAAAGACATAAAATGTTGTCACATTTCTCTCTGCAGAAAGCTTTATTGATATGATCAGTGTGCCGCACTTTAATACTCTGTTATGATATTCATATAACCTAAGATTCACTTAATTGCTTGTCTGTGTGATAACTGGTTTCTTAATTTAATTTGTATTAATAATATTACTAATAAATTAGGGCTGTGGAAATTAACGATTAATTTCTCGATTAATTGTTAAACTTTTTGATCGATTAAATTTTGATCAAAAATGAAAACACTCACCTCTCCGCCAGCTTCCGGGAGTCCCGTCGGAGATCAGGTGACGTCACGGACATTGACGTCACCGGACTCCTCCCCCCTTCCCCAAGTGGCTCCGTCGGCTCAGGTTGTTAAGTTGTGGCTGCCTAGCTCTGCTTGATGCTACATGCCACAAGGACAGTATTGAGAAGAGACAACACCACAGCAGGTTTGAGTACAGTAAGTCACTTTGCTGCAATGAGCCTAAGACCCCCTTCACACGGGTGCCTTCAGTTTCATTCAGCAGGGAATCCAGGGGATTGCCAATGTTCGTGTCTAACAGCCACATAAACCAGATCAAATAAATGCAGAATTTGACTCAAGTGCAATATATGAAGGCATTTCTCTCAGGGATGTATGTACTGTATTATTAGTGGCCCTGACTTAAACAATACACTCGTGGGAGTTCTTTTACACTATAGAAAAGCCCTTAGCCTTTACCAATGTGCAGCAAATGTTTTATTGTTATGGGTTCATGAGGATCACAGAGGCTACCTCTGTTTTCTCTTTTAAAAAGACAGCTATCCAAGCAAAAAAGTAGTGGTGTACAGTATGAAGGTGCATGTCTTTGATAAAGCTCTCTCCAGCTGTGGTCATCTACTGTATGCCACATGCTTCCTTTGAAAGTGATGCCAAACAATTTGTACTGAGACCATTCCATTCTTGCCTCAGCCACCAATTACGTTCTTGCTTCAACCATCACACATAATGGAGCTGTTGACATTTTGGATAGAACTAAATGAATGCTAGCAGAGTCTAATTTATGGCTCTATATGATTGTCTCTAATAATAAACAAATAAGAGAAGCCTTCCCACCAGAAGGCCACGCTAGAGATTTTAAGGACCTACATCTTAGTGTAGATTGCTTTCCCCTTCAGAAGAGGTTAGGTCTTAATTGGGATTTTAATATACAATAGACAGTTTCATTTTCATATTTCAGAGAAAAAGGCTACTGTCTAATGTAAGCAGTCTATATAAACCCTTTGGGTTTGTTGTATCTGTGACAATAAAAGGAACATCTTTAGTTAAAGAGTTGTTCATACAAGATCTAAAACATAAATGCATACCAGTTGGGTTATGTCCTGGTGTCTTTGTCTGCAACATGTAGGAAAGAACTGTGCATTTTTTCAGAGGCATCTAACATAGTAATATGAGCTGTGGTATACCTGAGAGTTTTTGACACAGAAGGAAAATGCTGTATCAGATTCATAATAGGAGAGTCTAAAATGAGCACTTGACCAGCTGATACAATTCCACGGTTGGAGTTATATGCTGCCATACTAGCTGGTGAACGTGTTGCAAGTTGATTAAAGATGAAATAGACATTGATTTTGATGCTATCAAATTACTTACTGACAATAAAACTGTTCTTGGATAGATTTAGAACACCACCCGTTCATTTTTCCATTGTCTCCAACCGAGCTGGTAAAATTAAAAGATCAATATGTCCTGATTAGGGATACAGTTCAGACCAAAGTAGCATAAGTCTAAACTGTCCCTGTTTGGTGAACTACATTGAGTATTTTTCTGTCTGCCAAGATGAGACTCAGCTTCCCCAGCAGAATTAATTCCACTGCCAAATGTGACCGTTTCCAGCTCAGGGATTCAGGTTGCTAGGAAGTCAGTGACTGCTGGTGTCCTAGCAAACAGTGATGCATCCTCGCCTGGCCCCATTCATCTCTTGGCCAACTGCTGAATTTAAAATTTAAGATGCTGGCTGACATCATAGACTATATGGCATAGGTCATATTTGGTCAATGGCATCAGCCAGCATTGCCACCTGTTTGTTTACATTCAACTAGAGTGCTAGGAGCTGTCATTCATGATAAGCAGTCATCGGGAGTGGACGTGCCATTTGATCGGCTTGTTTTTTTGGTGAGTCAGCAGGTATCATTCATCATGATTGACCATGGATCTAAATCATTAGGCAACATTGCTGATGATGGATTTGCAGTGTGGGATTTTTTTTAATAAAGGACTTGTCTAATGATCCATTGCATTTATCTACTTTTTTTTTTTTGTGAATGAGTGAGGGGTATCATGTACCCCTTACTCATTCATCTAGAGTAGGGGGCAGATATTTGGGAGCCCAATTATCTTAAAGGAAGCTTCCAAATTCCATTGAGCCCCCTCCCTACAAACCCTCACATCCTCCTGGGGGCTAGATGTGGGAAAGAGAACCTCGTCCTCATCAACATGAGGGCAAGATGCTTTGCCAGGGGGCAGCATGAGGTGCTTTACCCTCCCTATGTTGGGGCATGTAGCCTTGTATTGTTCAGGGGGATGGAGCTTGCTGCTCTCCCATTTTTTGGCCCACCAGGCTGCATGCTTGGATTAGGGCTTGGTATAAATATTTAGGGGGACCCCCACTTTTTTCATATGTGGTGCAGGGTTCCCTTTTAATATCCATATCAGACTCTAATCAAGAATTAATGGCTGGTATTGGTTTGGGGAGGGGGGCACATTTTGTTATATTAAAAAAACAGCATGGGAGCCCCCCAAAAATCTATACTAGAGTTTTTGGGGGCCTCATGATGTTTGAAGACAGCTAGCAGCAAAATGTTATTTAATGCAAATATTTTTTTTCCTTTCACAAAATGTTTTGCTGCAGTATATCCTACACATCCTACAGGTGCACCACTTCACAGACAGGTTTTAGGCATTCCCCAATTTTATTTAAAGGAATTTTGCATTTTTATGTTTTAGTTTAAGTATTATTAAAAGATCGGCTTCCTGCCTAAAACTTTTTTTTCCACTGGAACATGTCTCACAGGGCATTGCCCAGCTCCACATGCCCTTTGTTTGATTTAGGAGGGGCTCCCAAGGATTTTTTTTTTTCATAAAAAAAACTCAAGAAGGCAGGGAAATGGGATTTACTGGCTAATTGTATTTTTTTCTTTTGCAATTGTCAAATGTGCCACTTTACAGGCAGGTTTAGGGCATCACTTGGGCATGTTATTTGAATAAATTGTGCATTTTGCATTGGTACGTGTGGAGTTCAGATTAATTTAATCACAGTTCAGCGAATATCCTGCAATCTTAACCCGGGTACATTCTACTCATCACTAGTTCTAATCGGTGGTTTTATGTTCCCACAGAGCACAATCCAGCAGATCATGTGACTAGACCTAGACCAACAGCTTGCTTGTGTCAGAGCACAATGAAAGCTAGACAAGCAAAAGGTGCTAGTTAAAATATTTATTAAGAACAGTGTCCACAAGAACAAGCAGAATCATAAACCGGAACAGGCCAGAGTCAGGAGCCAGAGTGGGTAGTCGTCCAAGCCAGGTCAGGAACACAGAGATCAGCGTCATCAGGAACAAGCCAGGAGCAGGAGCCCGGAAATCAGTGTTGTCAGGAACAAGCCAGGAGCAGGAGCCAGAGGAGAACGTCAGCCAGGATCGGGTCATACACAGAATCAGGATACTCAGAGAAGCAGGAATGCACCAGCAGGAAGACCATGCAAGGGCAAGGTCAGACTGGACTGAGTGGTTTATATACTGTATAGTGAGTGGGGTCACATCATCACTCAGAGACAGGAAACTCCCATCTGACTCTCTCAGATAATGCTCTCCTGCCTGGCCATAAGAGGGAGCCTGGGAGTAGTGAGCAACGTTCCAGAGTCTGCTCAGGCAAAGAAGGAAACACAGGTGAGTAAAATGGCAGCCAAGCCAGAATGCTGCAAACCAGTAAAGTCAGGGTGGAACCATGACAGCTTGCAACACACCACATGGTTTTAAGGCCCAGGCATTTTGCTTCAAAATTCTTCAGAGGAGTCATGAAATACAAACATCTATACCCTTGTAGAACCTGAAGCAGGTGTAGAAGTCAACCTGAAATTATTGCCTTCAGCACAAGAGCTTCTCAAGCCAATCTTGGCTCACACCATTTTTATAGATTTTACAAATGGAAGGCACTCAATTATACTATAGCTAGATGTAGTCATGTTGTCAAGTCTTTCAAGGGAAAGCAACTTAGTGGAAGCTGGCAATGTGGAAGCTGGCAATGTGGAAGCTGGCAAAGCTACAATGAGCATTGTAGTAAGTAAGAGCTTTCACAAGCTAAAAGCATATTATTTTCTTATGTCCAGCAGGAAAATGTCAAAGATGAGTTTGTATGTATTAAACACTAACTCGCCTTAAAAAAACTCAGGCCAGTAAGACAACTTGTGAAAAAGTTGCCATCATGCTAATTTGTGCCCTCGTCAACCCGACTTAATTGTATCTTCACTTTATGCTTAAAATGTATGCAAACAATTTATGTGTGTCACAATGTAGTGTTGAAAGGGGAAGTATGCCCTCAAAAAGTAAAATGCATGCCTTCGCTTTGAGCTTTTCCATTCTGTATGCTACATAAAAGTTTCACTAATGTGATATAATATTATAATCCATGGACTTTGTTGATTATATTTTGGGGTAAATATAGGGGGTGTGCAAATTATATAAATGCTGCATTGGGAAATATTACAAGAAATTTGTTTTTTTTCTATTTATTACCAATAAAAAGTAAATAAAAATGTACCGTATGTATCCAAATGTAAAACCAAATGTACCAAATGTAAGAAAAATGTGTAATACATTAGGTTAGACAACAAATCATGCGGAACCGAGGCATTACCAAAACAAAAAATTGCTTTGGGACTCAGGGATTTAGGGAGAAAGAGGGGATTCAAGCGGTTAAGATATGTAACACTATTAGCAATTTCTATTTCAGTTCAATAGTGTGGTAGTGACAAAATGGTATTTTGCTAGTCAGGGAGTGTTCTGCCACATACTGCATATTTAAAGTGTATTGCAGGTACGGAGTTTGTTGTTGTTGTTGTCATCTGTTGGTAATTGGTAGGTATAGGAGAGTCTTATTCAGTATGACATACCTGAAAGACTCCAGTAGGCTGCATCTGTAGTGAGAATAACCTGCCTTTATTCCTCTTTGTTACTCTTCCTAATCCTCAAATGTGGGACATATTACTCATACTCATATTACTCACTATTATTCTTGTTAGAATTCTCTGTGTACACTCAGTTTCAGCCTCAGCAGCGAATGTACTTTTCTATCCGACTCTGTGTCAATAATTCATCTTTGTTGACTCCATGTAATGCTCTCTGTATGGACAAACTTGTATTTATACTTAGGGGATTATTCAGGGAGAAGGCAGTCGAATGAATAACAGAGCCGAAGTGAAGTGAGCCAAATGCTGTTCGTTATTCACTTCAGCCTTGTACGGCTGATTTCAGCTGCGCATCGGCTAAAATCAGCCGTTTATCGGCTGCCTTCGGTCAGCCGAAGTGCAGAAGGAGTTCGACTCAGCCAATCCAACATCTGGGTCGGCTGAGCCGAAGCTCCAGCAGCTCACTTGTGGGGGCCGAATGGCAGTATGTGAATAGCCAAATTCCGCCAAGCGGCACTTGGCTCGGGTAGTCTGCTCGGTACCTCAGAGGTAGCGAGCAGAATAGAAAATTAGTGAAATGAATGGGAAAAAAAGGTGAAAAATTATTTTAAAAAGGTTACAAAATAGGAAAATTTTAAAATAAATACAAATATTTTAAAGAAAAGAAAAAAAATTTAAAATATTTTTTTTTAAACGGCACACGCCGACCCGACCGCACGCGACAAGCTTCTGCTACATAATGAAGCATCTGACAGATGCCGGCAAAAGAAAAGCAATTGGGTGGAGCTAGCAGTGACAGCTAGCTCCGCCCAACTGTGTTCTATAGGCCGGCACCTGCCAGAGTCTTCTAGCAGGTCCCGGCCAATGAACAACAACTGTTATTGTTTAATGACAAATCAGCATCTCCAGGTCATTTGGGGACGCTGATCTGTCATAACAATTGGGCGGAGCCAGCCGTGAGATCATGGCTGGCTCCGCCCAGCTGTCATTTGCGTGGAGATCGGTCAGGTTCGGCTTTTTCCATACTTTGGGTGTCACCACAGCTCAGCCGAGCCGAAGCATATGCGTTCGGCTCGGCTGAGCCACTCGGCTGCTGTACGGGCTATTGTGAATAGCCTGGACAGCAGCCCTTCGGTTCGACTGAACCGTAGGGCAGAGGAGACCGAAGCGAGCCGAAGGATCAGCCGAAGCTACAGCTGGATCCTTCGGCTCTTTATTGAATAACCCTCATAGTGTTGTAGGTATTGCCATTTCACAGCATAAAGAACTAATTCAGCAAATGCAACTACAAGAAAAGTCAAGTTTCTTCTGCTTTAATGAAGAGTTCAACTTGTTTAGTTAGCTGCATAGCTGAACACAGAGCCTTGAGCCACAAAGGCAGTAGAAATGTATTCTCTGAAGAGTTATATAAACCAAAACTACAAGAAAAGTCAAGTTTCTTTTGCTTTAATGAAGAGTTGAGGTTGTTTAGTTAGCTGCCTAGTAGATATATAAACTGCGGAAAAATTCAGTGTGGTTCAGATATTTTGTTATTTCGGAATTCGGGATTCAGATCCGAAATTCACTTTGGTTTGGGTTTCAGATTCGGTCAAAATCTGAATTTCGTTAGTTTCAGATGAGTTTACAAATATTCGATTCGCATAAAACAAAAAACCATATACATCTATTAATACTAAAGCGGAATCTCCCAGACTCGAATGGCATTCAGGTTCCGAATTTCCAAATTGCATTTGGGAGCTCCCGAATGCCATTCGGGTCTAGGGGCCTCAGCTTTAGTATCATATGTGTATACTGAACACAAATTTTCTTGTTCAGACCCATTTGAGTCCATTAAACCGAAAAATACATCTAATTGGCCAGAAAAATCACATGTCCGAATCAGTTTCATTTTTTAACGAAATTCGGACAGGATCCGAAATTCGTAAACCGAAATTCAAATTCGGACACATTTGGATGCATCGGGTTTCGGAAATTTGCATATGTTGAAAATATTCATTCGGCACAAAATGAATCCCACATGTCTACTGCCTAGCTAAACATAAAGCTATGTGCCACAAGGGCAGTAGGAATATATTCTCAGAAGAGTTATCTGCATCACACAGTATTAAAGAAGATCTCCAGCATTTAAAAAAATTAATCATTGCAGTGGGGATACCCCCGCACCTCAAGGGTTAAGTGCTCGTTTTGTCAAGGTCCTGCTTGGCTGCTAGATTGGTCCCCTCAGCCTCTGCTCCCCCAGGCTCTAGTAGTCTAAGGACCTGCAACGCCATCACGTCTAATGCAGTCCATCAGACGTGAAGACGCCGAGAGACATATCACAGTTGGAACAGAGGGGGAGAGAGGCGAGAGGAGTATTTTGTCTATATTTTCATCCCTAGACTAAAATAAACACTTCACGCTTACAGTGCAGAGGTAGCCCCACTACAATGGTTCATTTTTTAAAAATCCTGGAGTTCTTGTTTAGAGTAATTAAACATTTCTAGTGTGCTGCCACATCCAGTGTCATTTTCATTATTTCTGCTGTTTCAGTTACACTGCATACCTATATCACTGCATGTCATTGTATTATTCTGTATTTCTAACTACAAGTGTAAAATTAGCATTGTTACAATCATATCTGTGCATACATGGCATCTTCCATTTCACCCCTGCTGTTTTCTGTATATTGGTACAGTCTTCTGCTAAAACTTCCCAGCAATGCTTTCTAATCTTTCTTTCCACATCACCCTCTGAGAGGTAAGGGGGTCTCTGTAATCCGGTTAATGGCAAATATAGGAATGTCTTTTCACTCTAAGAATTACAAGGAATCACATCCTATGTATTGAGATGGTAAATAAACAACATTGGATTCTACTCTGAGTCAGACTTATCGAGTTGGACACTATCTGTGAATATCACCAAGTCAGTAGGTTGTCATACTGCCCGTACAGATAAGTCTCAGGAAAGTATGTGCAAATGCATACTGGTTGTAACAGAATATCTAGATTTGAAATAAAGTGTTTTCAAACATGTCAAATGGAGGCAAATCAAAGCCAATCCACACAAACCCTAAGCGTGGATGTTGAAAGGCTTTAGAACTGCTCATGTGCAGGAATCAAGCACATCAACAGTCTGCCATTTGTTCTGCTTGTTACCCTGCTCTGCTATGCTGTAGACACCTGGTTAATTTGTTATCTTGTCCTGTTCTGTTCTCCTAGGTTCCTTTCCTATCGTGCCCAGTAAGATCCAGAGCTGACCTACACTTCAATCACTTATCCTGCCCTACTGTCAGGGTACTTTAGTCAGCACCCATAGTACAGCTCCTGTCCGAATCTCTGCATGGGCCACTGCCAATATTGCACATAGGAATGCACATGAGCAAAAATGATGGACACACCATAGTGTGTGTTTGCCTGTTCTGGGCACCAGGCAGGCTATTGAAGGATGGCTCCTGCATCTGCACACTGCTGAGAGATCTTCTGCTGTACCCTATATTTGTGATTCTGTTCCTGATACCGATTTGACCCAGCTTGATACCTGACTCGGCTTGTCACTCTGTCTCCTGATTTTGTACCACTCTGCACGCAAGTGAATTGACCCGGCCTGCTCCTGACATTGCTTTTGCATCCTGCTTCTGTAGCACGCTGGCCGCATCTGTGACTGGAACTGGAGTATCATCAAGTAAACATTGTCAGACATGGCAGGTTATTGTGTTGGTGAATCATCATGATTGTATTAGATTTAAATCACTGGAACAACATGATTTTTTCACAGTGTGGGTGTTTCTATTTACTTTTTCACTTTTATTTTGTCCCTGAGTAACAAGGCATACTATATACCCCATATTAATTCATCTAGGAGGCAGATATCTAGGGGCCCACTTATTCTATGGGGGGCTTCCAGATAAAGCCCTTGTTTCCTCAACTTTGGGGACGAGGTGCCTTGCAAGGTAGAAGGCTTTACTGCTCCCCTCCCCATTGCAAGGTACCCTCCGAGTGTTAGAGATATATGACCTGGTAAGGGTCAGGCCATATGCCTGAATAAAGGCCTTTTATTAATTTATAGAGGAACCCCATTCTACCTTTCTGGGGGGTTTTGTAATTATTAATTTGAAATGGTCCTGGTCCTTTAAGAAAAAATCAACTGGTGTGGGGTCCTCCAATAAATTCATACCAGACCTTTATCCAGGCATGCAGCTGGGGTGGCTAGGAAAGGGGTGAGCATGATGGGTTTGACAAACACCTAACAAATTATACACAGACACAATTGTCCATCCCTAATAATAACTTATAGAAGATCTTGGCTTTGGTTTAAGTAAGTCAAATTCTGCATATTGAAGTCAATATTATAGAATCTACTAAATACAATGCTGCATATTCTACCTCAGGGCTCAAAATTTCCACTCGCCTGCTCGCATTTGGCAAGCAAAAATAAGGTGAGGGCGAGTGGAAATTTGGGTCTCCAAGTACCGGTCCGCGACCCAACTCCGGCCCGTGAGCCGGTACTATATGACCCGCAGCCAGCTGGCATGTCAGGCAAACTGTCGCAGACCACGTACCTGACTTGCGGGAGAAGCTCCACGGTCTACATCTCTGTCGGATGCAGACCGCAGAGCAGCTCCTGTCAGTTCTGGCTTCCTTCGGCCGGAGCTCTGACAGTTCCGAGCTCCGGCCGAAAGAAAGGCTGTATGTGAGCAGCATCGATGCCTGGTTATCTGGGGGTGATAGTGAGGTCTGCTGCAGACCTCTCTAATCACTCACAGATAAACCAGGGCTCGATCCTGCTCACAGCCTCCTCCCTGCAAAGACGTGAACAGGTGAGGGGGCTGGGGGGGAAGGGGTTGAGTGTATTATAATTTTGTGTGGGG
>NW_017307063.1:480931-481365 GCF_000935625.1 Nanorana parkeri | reverse complement strand
GGGGGCGGGAGGGAGCTGCGGCCGGTCTTCACAGCTACCCCGGAAGTAAGATCTAGCGCTATCTTCGGGGATGTCTGTAATATAAGACCTACCCCGAAAATAAGACCTAGTTCGGGGTAGGTCTTATATTACAGACATCCCCGAAGATAGCGCTAGATCTTACTTCCGGGGTAGCTGTGAAGCCCGGCCGCAGCTCCCTCCCGCCCCCTCGCCCGTCCACCTACCCGCACGCTGTTGCTCTCTGGATGACGACATCAGAGCGGAGAGGAAGCTCCCTCCCGCCCCCTACCCGACACGCCCCCCCTCCAGCAGCACGCATGCCCGCCCCCTCGTCTCCTTAGTTCCGAGCGGAGAGGCAGCTCCCTCCCGCCCCCCTGCCAGACACGCCCCCCCGGCCGCACGCATGCCCGCCCACCTGTTTGTGGCTCCCTGGA
>NW_017307063.1:417777-480091 GCF_000935625.1 Nanorana parkeri | reverse complement strand
GGGGGGGGGGTAACATTGAGAAGTGTATTATTGTGTTTTAAGCTGGCCATACACATTACAACCATCGCACGACTTTCGTCTTGGTTGTAAGGTCATTAAAATGTTGTACGACCCGCCCATCTTGGACAGGCAGAGGAGGTGTTTCCGATGATTGCAATGCTGAGCGGGCAGTGTGCACTTGCGCACACTGGCCCGTGCGGCATTCGCCTTCCGATCACGCCACCAACCCGCCAAAAATCGTACAATTTTCGGAAGGTTTTCCAGCGTGCTTGGAAGACGAAAGTCGTACGACCTTACAGTAGAAGCGATCGCACGCTGCCTGTACACCTGCTGCTTATCGTAAGATGGCGAGATCACCCACAACTATCGTTCGATAATCGGCATGTGTATGGGCACCTTTAGTGTATGTGTATATTAGGCCCCATTCACACCTACACTATATTTCAGGTGTGATTAGAGATTCCTGTGTCAGGAACTTGCGTTTTCCTGCAGCAGGAATCCCTAATCTGCCGTTTACAAGCAGCAACTATCATAAGATAAGAATTATCATAAGATTATTTAAGATGGTGTGTTTAGAAGCGGAGTTAAGGCCGGGGCAGGGTAAGGGTTAGGTGGGGCAACTGGTGGCTAGTGACTCTTAAGGTCTGGCTAGTAGCTCAGGACTTGAAATTTTGAGCCCTGTTCTACCCAATAATATAGAATCTACTAAATATAATTCTGCATATTCTACCCAATAATATAGAATCTACTAAATATGATTCTGCATATTCTACCCAATAATATAGAATCTACTAAATATAATTCTGCATATTCTAGCCAGTATTAAAGAAGCTACTAAATATAATTCTGCATATTCTAGCCAGTATTATAGAATCTACTAAATATAATTCTGCATATTCTAGCCCGTATTATAGAATCTACTAAATATAATTCTGCATATTCTAGCCAGTATTATAGAATCTAATAGATATAATTCTGCATATTCTAGCCAGTATTAAAGAATCGAATAAATATAATTCTGCATATTCTAGCCAGTATTAAATAATCTACTAAATATAATTCTGCATATTCTAGCCCGTATTATAGAATCTACTAAATATAATTCTGCATATTCTAGCCCGTATTATAGAATCTACTAAATATAATTCTGCATATTCTAGCCAGTATTATAGAATCTAATAGATATAATTCTGCATATTCTAGCCCGTATTATAAAATCTAATAAATATAATTCTGCATATTCTAGCCCGTATTATAGAATCTAATAAATATAATTCTGCATATTCTAGCCAGTATTAAAGAATCTAATAAATATAATTCTGCATATTCTAGCCAATATTATAGAATCTCATTTCTAATATGCAGCATAAGCACCATTGTGTCTTTACCTATGCTATTCTAAAACTACATTGTATGCGGAGAAAAAGAAGAAGTTTAAACTAACTCATGTCAAGAAAGAAAAGTCCTATATAATGCATTTTAGCATTTTATTCAAATATTTACATTATTAAAAATAACCATTTTGAATTACAATGTCTGATAATAAGTGTCAGATTTATTACGAGATACATCTGGTCTCTTGCATGCAAGCCGGATACCAAACTGAAATCTAGATTGTTTGACTCGGCTGAAATCAGCCGTACCAGCCTGAAGTGAATAGCCGAACAGTGTTCGGCTCACTTCACTTAAGATCGGTCATTCACTCGGCTGCCCTCGGCAGCTTGGTGAATAGACCCCTAAGTCACCATACTACCATACTAAGTGTATGAGGTGCCATCTGCTGGCAGTTTACAAAACTGAAAATAAAACCGAATAGGCAGGTATGTTTCAAATATTAATATTTCTTCCTTCCATTATGTTATGCCAGGTAGGAGGTTATCGGTAATATAAATACAGTATACAAAGTGACTTATATGAGCAATTAGCATACACAGTAAGTAAACAGCATTAATAAATAGTGGTACATTTGGAGAGCCACTGCAGTTATTTGAAAAATATATAGTATGGTAAATGTAAAAAAGCATATACAATTTTACAATCATGTATGTGACCATATAAAAGTAATGACAGTTATAATCAAAACAGAGCATCCTATTCACAATTTTAACAAAACTGGCAAAGTACACTAAAACTGTTTTAATATTATGACAAATCAAAACTGCTTTTCATACAGCCATGTTTGTCCAGTACATATGTTGACTTTTTCAACGCGAACAGGCACACATTAGATCTTAGCTCAAACAGTGCCTACAGAAAAAGGCGATATATTTTAATAAAAACACAAGAAAAATTTGCTTTTTCAATCATTTATTCCATAAAAATATAAATTTATTGTGCACTGTGGAAAAAGTACACTCTTGGCTTCAAAAGTTAGTATTACCCTTGGTAGCAGAAATGACTTCTTGTAGGCGTTTCCCATTGAGTTTGTAACACTTGTGACCATGCCTTGATGCAAAATTCCGTAAATTGGAAGATGCTTGTGAGTTTCCTTGAGAAATTCTGAGATTTGTGACTGCATTCTGCATACAGAGTAAATGTAAGTCTGTAGTAGAACTACAGCGAGCAATTAATCTACACTGCTAAGATAGATAAGGCAAATGCTTCTTTCAGCACAAAGTTGGATCTGTGACTAGATGATCCTGAGGCCTGACTTCAGTCCTGGTATACTGGAAACCTCACAGTTTAGTTTTCCTAATCAGCCCCCCTAATGGGGCTCCCTTCTACTCTATGCCCCATAGGAGCCACATTAGCTGCTAAGGCTATTGTTGCCACGGGTGCCTTGCATCATTTCCAGATTTCCGGAACCTTCGAACAGATGGCCTCACATTCATGCAGGTTTAATTGGTGCAATCTCTTTCTGGTTGTAGATGTATGCACTTACCTGCACATTCCACAATGAAATTGGTTCTTGGAGACTTCTTTTAACATCAGATGATCAGCTCTTGGACTGAATTTTCTTGGCCAGCTAGTCTTGGACACTTTAGCAGTCATTTAAATTCTGTGCCTCTCGTAGATTATTTTCCTTACAATGAAAATATTGATTTCAAATAATTTTGGTGATCTTTTTAGATCTCATGCTAGACCCAAAGGCATCCACGTCCTTCTTTCTGAGGGTTCTTTTGATCTTGGCATTATGACACCCCACATGTCAATAGCAAAGTAATCACCAGGCCTTAGGTGCCTGAGGTTTAAAGTTACACTAAACTCAGGAGTTAGGACACGTGCTTGCGGGGATTGTAGAGCCCGGAAAGTGGCACAGAGAAGGCCAGAGTAAAAAAAAGATGTCAGGCAGTCGCAGCCCTAGGACCCGGTGCAACTTGCTGAATATGTGTCACAGTTCAAATGCAGAGCTGCAGCTGAATTGTCGTTTGTAGTTCTCCAAGCATGTGTGGACCTCTTACTACTGTTTCTCCAGGCATGCAGGGCTGTTCTGTTGCTTTTAGTCCTACAGGCAAGCACTCTGCTCCTGCCTTATTCTTGTACTGGTCTGACTTTTTTAGGCATTGACGCATCTCCCCTGGTGTTTAATACCACACTTTTTCAAAATGTGCGGTATGTTTATTTACATTTACTTGTAACCCTTTAGTAAATGAATAGGGGTACATTCCTCCTCACTCATTCAAAAGGGGGGGGCTGCATAAGGGTGCCCCTTAATTAAAGGGGTACCCCGATGCAAATAAGCCCCACTACCCGCAGACCCTCACAACAACCAGCCCAGGGTTGTGGGGAAGAGGCCCTTGTCCCCATCGGCATGGGGGCACTCTCCCAATGTGTCAGGGACTTACACAGCCGCGGCGTCTGGTCCGCAGATCCCGGCCGCTCCTCCAGCGCCGACGTCACATTGCGACGTCGCGCTCACAGGGCTGCCGCTCGTAGCTCTGCCCACTGAACGCCGGCTCCCTCGGTAAAAGCAAATGAGATTCAATTGCTCGGCGTTCAGTCAATGGAGACTGTACGTGGAGCAACTGCTCTCCTGCTCGCTGCTTGAACCACCTTACAGAGCCGAATACCTGCTACATACTGCCACGGATTCGATCAGAAGGAGCCTGTACCTCTCCCTGTATCTCTCCAGTCATCTCAATCGCAAGTAGTGGTTAGAGGCATACTGTGTATACTAGCCTGAGCTGATTGCACTGCCACCTATTGGATTGAACTGTTATTACAACTCTGCATGCAATATACTTCACCATGCTGTCATAGTGTGCTTACTAGTATACCTTACAGTTACTACTACCAGCTGTGTTTATCAGAGATTAGTACTACCCTGTATTTGAACCTCACATATGAGATTAATATTGTGGGGAATCTATTTCGTTACCCTTGTATGCTGTAATACACTGGCAGACTGTTTATTTCTATAGGTGGTATATGATGTTTGTGGGAGCTGCGCCCCCTCACCCCACCTAAGAGGGTCATAGCAGTCTCCTCAATCTGAACCATCTCCTAATCCGAGTGAGTTGTGTCCTAAGATCCATAGTTGAGATCCATAAGCTGTGGGTAGACTGTTACACAATGCCAAAGGGCATGTGGCCTAGTATTCACACACTTTTTTTTATTTTTAACTTGGGGGATCCCTCCTAACTTTCCTACCAGACCTAAAGGGTCTGGTATCGATTGGGGGGAACCTCAAGCTTTTTTTGTTTGTTGTTTTTATCTGCAGTCTAAAAAATGTTTTTATTTTTTTCCTTTTGTCTAATGTCACTTTGCTGCAACGAAGATTTGTCCACAACAAAAATACATTAGTACATACTATTGCTAACAAAATTAATGAAAATTCGGATTTTGTCCCCAAATTAATTGACTTTCGGACCAGACTCCCGAAAAACAAAATAAACGTTATACATTGCTTTTACTGATTTACAATAAAGTCAAACTAATGAATGTCGTAGTGTTGCTGGTGATACAGGATCTGTACTTTCAAAGTTCAACACATTTATTTACGACATAAGCATGTGCTTGTAACCTAAACATATTTTCCTTTTAATCGTTGTGCTATATACTTATTTATTTTATTCAAGGTGTTCAGACTTGTTAGTCCCCACAAATGTCAGGGTGGTCTGTTGCCAAAAGTGATTTTGAGGCAGTCTCTGATAAAAACTCATTCATGTTTTGTATGATTCATATTTTGTTATAAGTAAATCCTTAGGCTCCTTGATTTCTTCTGTTCTAATGAACAGTGTTTTAGAAAATGTATCAAACACCACCATCTAGTGGAAGATTGAATAAACTACACTTTAATTCAAACTTATGAGAAAAATACAGTGCAGTTTCTGCAGACCTCTCCTTCTGAAGCCACTAGTTGCCTAACTGCTATAGTGACCTTTTTCTTTTCCTTTGTGGATGAATTTTCGTTACAGCACAGTGACATTAGACAAAAAAAAAGACTTTTTTTCTTTTTTTACAGTCTGCAGAAGAGAAAAGAAAAAGTGTGAGGTTCTCCCCCAATTGATACCAGGCCCTTTAGGTCTGGTAGGAATGTTAGGAGGGACTCCCCCAAGATAAAAAACAAAAAAAAGTGCCCTTTAGGTCTGGTAGGAATTTTAAGGAGGAACCTCACCGCCAAAAAATTAGGGAAAAAACATGGGGTCCCCCCTAAAATTCCTACCAGGCCCTTGATCCAAGCACAGGCCCGGCAGGGCAAGAAAGGGGGGGTGATCGAGTGCCCCCTCCCTGCGCCTTACCAGGCCACATGCCCACGGCATTGGGAGGGTGTCCCAATGCCGATGGGGACAAGGGCCTCTTCCCCACAACCCTGACCCGGTGGTTGTGGGGGACTGCGGGCAGGGGGGCTTATTTGCATCAGGGGTACCTATTTAATTAAGGGGCACCCATATGCAGCCCCCCCTTTTGAATGAGTATGGGGGAATGTACCCCTACTTATTTACTAAGGGGTTAAAAGTAAATGTAAATAAACACACCACACATTTTGACAAAGTGGTATTAAACACCAGGGAAGATGTGTCAATGCCTTAAAAAGATTGAGGAGACTGCTATGACCCTCTTAGGTGGGGTGAGGGGGCGCAGCTCCCACAAACATCATATACCACCTATAGAAATAAACAGTCTGCCAGTGTATTACAGCATACAAGGGTAACGAAATAGATTCCCCACAATATTAATCTCATATGTGAGGTTCAAATACAGGGTAGTTCTTATCTCTGATAAACACATCTGGTAGTAGTAACTGTAAGGTATACTAGTAAGCACACTATGACAGCATGGTGAAGTATATTGCATGCAGAGTTGTAATAACAGTTCAATCCAATAGGTGGCAGTGCAATCAGCTCAGGCTAGTATACACAGTATGCCTCTAACCACTACTTGCGATTGAGATGACTGGAGAGATACAGGGAGAGGTACAGGCTTCTTCTGATCGAATCCGTGGCAGTATGTAGCAGGTATTCGGCTCTGTAAGGTGGTTCAAGCAGCGAGCAGGAGAGCAGTTGCTCCACGTACAGTCTCCATTGACTGAACGCCGAGCAATTGAATCTCATTTGCTTTTACCGAGGGAGCCGGCGTTCAGTGGGCAGAGCTACGAGCGGCAGCCCTGTGAGCGCGACGTCGCAATGTGACGTCGGCGCTGGAGGAGCGGCCGGGATCTGCGGACCAGACGCCGCGGCTGTGTAAGTCCCTGACACATTGGGAGAGTGCCCCCATGCCGATGGGGACAAGGGCCTCTTCCCCACAACCCTGGGCTGGTTGTTGTGAGGGTCTGCGGGTAGTGGGGCTTATTTGCATCGGGGTACCCCTTTAATTAAGGGGCACCCTTATGCAGCCCCCCCCTTTTGAATGAGTGAGGAGGAATGTACCCCTATTCATTTACTAAAGGGTTACAAGTAAATGTAAATAAACATACCGCACATTTTGAAAAAGTGTGGTATTAAACACCAGGGGAGATGCGTCAATGCCTAAAAAAGTCAGACCAGTACAAGAATAAGGCAGGAGCAGAGTGCTTGCCTGTAGGACTAAAAGCAACAGAACAGCCCTGCATGCCTGGAGAAACAGTAGTAAGAGGTCCACACATGCTTGGAGAACTACAAACGACAGTTCTGCTGCAGCTCTGCATTTGAACTGTGTCACATATACAGCAAGTATCCTAGGGCTGTGACTGCCTGACATTTTTTTATTACTCTGCAGCACTCTGTTTTGGCCTCCTCTTGCTTCTAGCTGCTCTTTCCTTTTCCACAGCTCCAGTTCATAGTTGTATGCTATCATTTCTCCTGCGGTTGTATGCTACATATCTATTCTGCTCGCACCCCTCCAGTCATTCAACGTGCCTATGCAAGTGTAGCTAGGGTCCACATCCTTGAGTCTGGATCACATCCTTGAGTCCGGATCCTGACAATATGTAGCGTACATGCCCTGGGTGCCCAGCACTAGTGACATACCTGTTAAGCTAAGCTGCAATATATACAATTTTTTTGGTTTTGGTTTAGATACACTTTAAGTGCCTTTTCTCTAAGGTAAATAAGTTTTACATTTCCTAATTGTTCCTCATAGCTGAGATCCTCCATCCGCTATATGAATGTAATTCCTTCTGTTGACATGTGACAAAAACAGGACTGTAAACTTGAAGGGTTATTAAACCCTCAATGTGTTTTTGCATATATCTACTGCTAGCATGTAAGCGGGTTTAGGGTGTGGCGGCTTCAGAGGGAAAAACACGTAATGGTCTTTTAAACAAGGTAACGTTTATTACCGGAGAGCCTGTAGTATGAAGAATATTTACAATAGCAAAGCAAGCGATTTCACTCCAGGCATGGAGACACAGGTACACAGTACAGTCACTTCAGATGTAAGCGATAGTGATATTCCTTAGCTTTCTCGGCACTTCCCACTGACTGGCACAGTCTAAACCCAAGCACACAATACGTATCTGTAAGACTGATAACACTCTACCCGGAAGCAGCGGTATTCGTTCCGTACCGGGAGACAGGGGTCTGGCCCACTCTTCCCGCACTCACTGCGGGGACACCGCTTTGGCTCTTACCAACTGGGAGTCTTTCATCCGACCAGGATTGCCGATACAGGACTCTGTAGGAACCCTGAACTATCCCTCACAAGCCGGAACACTGTCCCTGAACTCTCCTAACTCTCCCTCACAAGCGGGATCTCTGTCCCTGTCTACTTCCACACGTGTTCTGCCCAAAAAGTGGCTGGGCCTCCTATATAAGATAATCACTGCAAAATGGCCGACCAAATCTCCCGAGAATTCCTGTCCTATCAGGACACCAGGCTTCTCCAAAATGGTGCTAGAGACAGTTATAGAGGCTAAACAGTTCTGAACATATTTACACATAAACATATAAAAATCAGCTGACAGTAGTAATATACACTTATTAACCCACTCTATCCTGCAGCCAGCTAGGCTGCCCTGTCACTGGCAACTGCCTACAAGCAAGTAGATATATGCAAAAACTTTTTTTTTTTTTAAACCTTTTCAAACAGGTTTAAACTTACCTGTGTCTTCGCCACACGCTCCCGTCCAAACATCTGAAGAGTCTCCGGCAGCTGCAAATGATCTTGGGGCGGGCACATGCGCAGTTCAGGTGTTCAGCCGGGAGATGAGGAGAGACACAAGGTAAGTCTATGGAGCAGCGTGCACCAGCACAGACTCTGTGGGACGTCAGAGGAGAGGAGGACAGAGGAGTCAGAGCTGGATCGGAGACCCGCAGCGGCTTTGGAGGGACATCTGAAAAAGAAGATGATCGGATTAAGAGGCATGATTTAAGGTAAGTTCTTACACTAGCATGGGGAGGGGGGATTATCCTTTAATGTCACTTTAATATGAGGGTGAACCTGTGTTTTGTAAAGGGGTATAAGTATCGATTTATCCTTCAAATAAATAACCTTTTTTTAATGCATGATGGTATTCTGCATTCTTTGCTAGTGGCCGCCTAGCATTGCATGTTACTGCTAAGTCTGTGGTCCACTAGGACCCCCAAATATAATCCTCCCAGTGTAGCCCCTCCTAATGAGTATCTTGCCTGCAAATTGTAATCACTCAAATTCATAACTTTGCATTTTTCAACAATAAACCTTATCTGTTAACTCTCACTCCATTCCCTTTTTTTATCCAGGTCTTCTTGTAATGTTCCTACATTCTGTGGCAAAGTTTTTTCTCTGCATTATATTGTATCATCAGCAAATACAGAAACTAAACTCTTCATTGCAACCTATTAGACAAATTAAACAGCAACGTCCCCAAGACAGAACCCTGGGGTACACCACTTGCAACCTTAGCCTACTCAGAGGCTGAGCATGCCACTAGATGGTGCAATTTCATACATTTTCTAAAACACTGTTCATACACAGATTAGAATAAATCAAAGAGCCAAGGGATTTACTGAAAATATGAATGAATTTCAGTTTAAAGTCACACTTTCTTTCACAATTTCTTTCACTTAAATTAAATTTGTTAGCTTATAAGCTCTGTGTCAGTCCATAATCATCCACAGCTTCAAGTGATCCGTCATCGAATGCTTATTGCCTTTATGCGTTCAGATTAAAATAGGCTTGTTTTTCAGGTATAGATGACTCACAGGTAAACTTGGGGGTATTTTTAAAAGATGTTATTAGAAAATGTCTGTAGGCCATGAAATATGTGGCAGAAGGCATTGGCCTAGTTACTATACAACTGCATGCTAGTAATACAATATCCTGGTACTTATCATGTCAGCTTACCATTTCAAACCCAATTCAGTTCTTAGGACAACCTCCTTAAAAAGTAATACAAGTTTCCCCCCTCACAGTGTTCCTTCTTGTCCTCTCTGCTCTTGATTTACTATAAAGAAACTAGAAAACTTCACTACTTCTCAACCTGGTTCAGCCTCTCCAGGGTGAAAAAATATTTGGCACGGGGTAAATTCTCCATTGCAGGAATTCCCTGGTACCAAGGATATGATTATTGTTGGTTTAAAGAGTCATTCCTGTTTGGTGGTGGGGGCCCTCTATGCATTTGCCCCAGAGCAGTAGCTAGCTCGTTTTTCGCCCGAGGCAAGAACAGAAAGTGAGTGCTGTCACTTCAGGATGGCCGAGCGGTGAGGAGAGAAAGAGCCGCTGGCTGTCAGATCCTGTCCAAGTGGCTCTCCCTCTCCTCACCGCTCGGCCATCCTGGTGACAGCTCCCTCCTCCAACCCCCCGCCGGCTGCAGCCCTCCATTTCTCATCGGATCCCCACTCCCTCTGCCCATACAGGCGGGGGAGAGCAGCGGGGATCCGAGGAGAAGCTGGAGCCTGTGCTGCCCCTCTGCTACCTGCTGAGTGGAACTTTTTTTGCATTGGTACAGGGCAGTGCCCAGCTACCCATGCCCGTTGTTTATTAGGGGTCCCCATGCCATTTCCTACAAAACAAAAGTGACATTCTATATAAATGTAACATTTGATTAAGTACATCCCAAAGGTCTGCCACCTCACAGGTAGGATTAGGGGCAACCCCCCCTCTCAACGTGTTATTTAAAGCTTAACTTCAGGTATGAATTATTTTGCATACTAGCATTGGTCCTGCTTGGCCCAATGCAAGTATGCAAAGCCATACCTGATCGGTCACTTGGAATCCTCTAAAACTCAATTTGACATCCGTGACTATTCAGGTTAATGTGTAGTGAATGTCAGTGAATAATAATTAATACATACACTATATATAATATGGACTTTTGTTTTCTGTTCAGCAAATAATTTTTTTACTAAACGTTACACTTTGCATTGTTTGTCAAGATTCATCATAATCCAGAAGGCAATAAGCCAACACACAAAAAAAGACTGGTGCACAGGTAAAGTTGTTGTGCTCAAGACCAGAGCATTTATTTGTGAAGGTGAGAAACCTGACATACTTAACTTTCCATATAGCCCTTTATTTTAAAATCAATACAATCTGCATTTCTCCAGTGTTCATTATTTTTTTGGGGGGTGCATATGTTTTTATTGAGATATTTATACATATGATTACATGCCTGAAGTTCTAAAGGTGGGGGCGGTACATAATAAGCATTGAGTTGGGCAAGGCTAGCAATCTGTATAACTGTAATAGTAACTTTGCTTAAAGGATATAGATAATAGCAGAAAATAATAGAGTGTGAGCATTGTCTTATTCTTGAAAAGGTAGAGCTAAGTTAGGGCACGGGTAATTGATATAGCCTCAAGATATAAAGAGTGGTTAAAGGAAGACAAAGCCAGTCCAAAAGTTTGAATGTCCTTTTTAGGAGGCTATTCCTGGATAACCTATCAGAAGGCCCCATAGTCTCTGTGGGCTATGCCACAAAACCAGGGTGAGTAAACTGAGTAAGACGTTCAATTGTCCAATGCCACTAGGACCCCCTTGTGCATAATATTGTAGATTAAAATTTGAACTTCGGGCCTTACATTGGGGGGTGGGGGGGGTGCTTAGGAATTAATCTAAGTGGGACTTACTTTGGGGGTTGCTGATAAAATGATTAAATAAAAGGAGGCTGTATTCCAGTTGGGTTGCATAGGAATAAATATGAGGAGAGTTGAGCTGCATATAGCAAAAGTCAGGAGGGAGACAGCCACATCCTCAAATAAAGGGGCCAGGTGGTAGCTCAATATGAAAGGTACTAGTGGTAGAAAATTATGATGTGGCTATCACATAGTCTTGAACACTCCAATCTGTATACTACAATGTACGTTATAAAAAAAGTGCATCTAACATTCAGTGAACATTTTCTGCATGTAAATCTCCCAGGTCCCTGTATTATAAATTATAGTTGATTCTCCACCAGGTAATTTTGGGCGAAAATCACATTCACTGCTTTATAAATAGACCTAAAGGGTGTATGAAAAGTGTGCGGATTTAATCATTCTGCAAAACTTACATTTACATTCATATTCTGCAAACAGGCCAAAATAGGATGTCATCTTGAGCAGAACAAATGTAATTGTAAGAAAATCCCACATTATGGTCTCTAGATGGAGCCAAGGAACATAGGAAATAAATACATGAATGGTTCTGGGAACTTTTTATAAATATTCCCTGTTGTGTTTATTGTTTCAATAGTTGCTGGTTGCTAAATATCTCCCAACTATTTTAATGAAGTTGTTCTTTAAGGTAAACACAGACAAAGTCGTAGGTCTCTGGCTATATTCTGTGTACAGAAAAACATAGACAACATAAAATATATTTTTAAATGATCCTTTGTACTGAGGATAATGTGTCTCTGAGATTGTCACTTGTGGCATAGTCATTTATGAGTATTTTGTGGCCACAACACACTACATTTCATCTTTCTTCTCATCTTACCCCTTTCCCTAAATTCTAAAGCTGGGAAGAATGTATTATGTGATGTTGTGACTTGATTTAAGACAAGTATAGCAGCATTGTATATTGTGTTATTGAAGTTTATTAAGCTCTTACTGGCCAATATTAAAGCAGTTGTGTCAAATGATCTTGCTGCTGTTATAGGTTGATATTATTTGTCAAGATGGCTTTGTATAATGTAACACATCTAAATGGTCACGTGTCTTCTTCGTGGACCTTAGTTTATTACCATTACTACAGTCACCTTTAATAAATTTGTACATTGTAATCAAATACCCTCTTAAACGCCTCTTCTGAAGGGTGAATGAGTGTCATTTTTGTAATCATTCCTCGTAGTTGAGGACCTTCAGCTCTCACTACACTCTTGCTAGTTCAAGGACATCCATCCTGTCGTTTGGTGACCAAAACTGAATTGGATTCTCAAGATGAGGTCGAGCCAGTGTTTTGTAAAGGGGTAGAATTATTGATTTCTCTCTAATGAATCTCTAATAAATAACTTTTTTAATGAATGAGAGCAGTGGCGTAACAACCGGGGGGGCTACAGGGACAATGATGGCATGCTTGGACTTGTAGTTCTTTAGCTGATATATATGTGTGGGGTACAGTTCCAGTGGATGTTTATATAATATGGGGGGGGGTAATTCTGCCCCGGTTGCCCATAACTCTGGTTACGCCACTGAATGAGAGTATTCTGCTAGCTTTGTTAGCTGCAGTTTGGCATTGAATGCTATTGCTAAGTCTGTGATCTACAAGGACCCTCCAATCTTTTTCATTCACTGATTCGCTCAGATGAGCACCTTCTAATGAGTATTTTTCATATATATATTTTTAGCACCCAAGTGCATATCTTATCATTTTTCAATAGTGAACCAATGCCAATAGATCTTAGTTTTGTAAATTAGGCCTCAATAATGTTCTAGGAAAATCCACATGAACTACATTCACTGGCCTTCTGTTATCTAACTTACTACTCACTGCCATGTAGGACAGTAACAGGTTGCTTTTTCATAAATCCATGCCGCTTGTTACTTATGATAATATTTTTACAGACAAATGTTTGACTATAGTCTTACATTTCCCTCATATACTTTACATACTATTGATGTTAGGCTGACGGGTCTGTAGTTTCCTGTTATAACCAGACCCAAAGGCACACTACAGTATATGGGACTTTCAAGACGTACACAAGCATTATCATTTAATTCCGTAAAAATCAAGTTTATAAATAACAATATTAAAAAGTAATAAAAATAACCATGTGTACTTAGTTCCTATATCAGCCTTTAACCTATTGATAACATATTATTATCATGACTGATAACAAAAATGCTCCACATAGCTTAGTATATATGGGGGGGCATACGGAAAATTCTCAAAATGTTTCATGAATGTTTCATGTTTCGTTAACTTCCTCAGGAGAGAGCAGGATTTCTAAGATTATAAAAGTCTACATAACATTTACGGTATACATAAGGATACAGAAATCAATTTTCAGTTTGTAATATGCAGCGCTACACTTACATAAATGCTATAACTCAGATCCAAAATATGATAAAATCACTAGTCCTATGTGTACGAATGTGTACCATAAAATTCCACTAGACCATGGGGAACCGCAGAAGGTTCTCAAGGGAAAGAATGCCCATCTTGCATGCATATGGAAATTTAAAGATCACATTAAGATGTATTTATGACATAGATCCGTATCCAGGAATAAGTTCACTTAAAAAGATATTTACCCAAATTAGACCCAAAATGGCTTATTTTTCGCTGCCCATTTACTTAAGAAGAAAAAGGGATGTTATTCAGTCATATGGGTATCTTTAAAGCATCTGGAGGCAACGATTAAAGAGCATCTTAGCTATCTAGCAATATCCACAGTGATTACACCTCCAAGCAATCTGTCAGAATGACTCACTCGGATATGGGGGGGGAATTCCAAACATGGATCAGAGGAATTATTATTTGTAATTTCAATATCTCAGATCTATTTTGATAACCGACATCCCATAATAAGTATGTTGTATATTAGGGTGGCATTAATACATTTCTAAATATGTAAACAAAATCTTAATTAAAATGTTTACTTGATATACAAAAATATGGGCAGTGTTAGAGTCAAACAAATACAGACACACAATCACACACACCCATACACATAGGTTGAACTAGATAGACCCTTGCCTTTATTCAACCTTATCTACTATGTTACTATGGAATTGGATTATGTGTAGGCCTTTCAACTTAAAACCATGTCCCTACAAATGGCACAAGAGAATGTCAAAATCACTCTGCTCATCCCTAGTGTTTTTTTTTTTTTTGGAAGTTGATAGTGATGGGCAAATATGCCTGGGTTTGATTCGCCAAATGGTCGGTGAATCTTGTTAAAAAATCAGCGAACCCGAATGTAGAGAGGAATCCCATTTAAGTCTATGGGGGGCACATTTTGTTGGTAAATTCTGGCTATTTTTAGGACTAATAGGCAAGGTATTGACAAAAAGAGGCATGGGAAGCTGGGCACTGCCATTGAGGACATGTACCTATGCAAATAATACTGTACAGCATGGAGAGGGTGTTTTCAAGCAGCTTTGAGGACAACATTGAAAATACACAACTTCTTAGGAGATGCCTTAAAGCTTATTTCCACCTTTGCAGAGGTAAAAAAAAAACACATGCCAGCAACATACACCAAGTGTACATGGAGCAGGCATATGCGGTTGCTGTATATGAACACATATTTTTTGTTAGCTTTCCTCTTCATATCCACATGGAAATGGCTGCCTCTGTGTTTTGCAAGCAAACTGTGTACATTACAGCTGAGCTCTCCACCCCTTATTCATTGGTATTCAAAGTGGCACCCCCATTGACATTGTATTGTGTGCAAAGGCAGAGCTGGTGTTTAGTGATTGTGTTACACAGAATCACAGGGAGGGGGGCAGCTGTTTACAGCCTGCCTTACAATCCAATCCCACTGTCAGACTGAATTTCCTGTGGAGAAAATTTAGCATTTCTAGGATTCAGGCCTAATAAAAGCTTAATTCAAAAAATGAAGAAAGCCTGCAATTTGAGTCATATAAATGTGCATATGTATACATTATCACTGTACCTGTCACGTACCTTAGGAGAGTCTGAGATGTTGAGGGCGGCCTCTCTCACTTCTCTGGTCCTGGGGCACCTGGATGGGTGCAGGGGCACAGAGGGGCAGGAGTGCCAGTAGTAGCTGTAACCGATGAGCAGGAGTAACAGAGAGAGTTGTAAGTCCAACAGGCAAGGATTGTAGAGTAGTCAGGACAGGCCGAGGTCATCAACGTGCAGGCAACGCAGTACTGGGGGTAAGCAGGAGAATCGTCAAGAACAAGCCAAGGGTCAATCACTGGAGAGAAGCAGAAGAGTCAAGCCAAGCCGGGTTAGAAACAGAAGCAATTCGGGAATAGGATACAGGGACACAGGGAAGCTGACAATCTGACAGCAAAGGAGGTTTGTTAGCCACAGCCTTATATAGCCCAGAGTTTGCCAAAAACTCAAACAACACGTCGGCCTACACGTGTGCACGAACACGCGCACAACGCGAATTCTGGCTCCACTTCTGGCTTCCTGACAGTACCTCTACATTACTATGGACTTGTTTATGTGGTGGTATGGGACAATCTTTATGGAAAGTTTCAGTGACAGCATATACTGGAGGTACATATTTGACTTTGGAATTGATTGTTTTCTTTTGGAAATAGCTTGGCTTTCATACAGCAGAATCCCAATCTGGTTAATTGAAGTTTTGAAGAAAAAAAAACGCTTTAGCTCACTTTGACTTGTGGATAGCAATTAGCCAGTAGCTCCCTGTAGCTGCCCCTTTTCTCATTATTACAAAACTGTCCTGCTGCTGACCAAGCTCTCGTTAGGAAAAAAGACAACAGAAGATACAGGAGTATAAAATAGCCCAACAGGATGCTTTTAATAAGGGAGAATTAGCCAAAATGTACTAGAGAAAAAGAGCACAGGTAGAATTGACAGAACACAGATGATACAGTAGTGTAAAATTTTACATAATAGGACAAAAATACTAGAGACAAAGAGTACAGGAAGGAGTTAAGATATGCATGTAACATTTTCCAGTTGAAGGACAATTTTAATGAGCAATGCTAGGCCCAAATTTTTAGAGACAAAGAGAAAGGGTTGAGGTTGTAGTACAAATATTAGAATACTGCAGAAGGATACAGCAGTGTAAAATTGGCCAGCACCATGACAGTTTAATTAGGGATGGTAGGCCCAACTGGTCTATGCCTAATGTTTATTAAATCTATGGGGATAGGGGGATACATTATTATTATACAGGATTTATATAGCGCCAACAGTTTGTGCAGCGCTTTACAATATAATACATTGATTGTAAATGCTATCATGTGAGGTGGCTTAGTTGCACGCTGTTGCACTTGCCTTTTTTTAAAATGCTGAAGCATCACGCTGCAAACAAAAGGCAGCCCCCACAACAAATGGTCACGAAAAGTGAATGCTCCACTTTCAGCATCCCATTCTTAATGCTGTACTATGGCCAGGAAAGCATCAAAAAGTGGCTGCTGACCTCAATTCAACTACAAAGTAAAATGAAAGGGGAAAAAAGCCCCTAATAATTTGGAAAAAAAGGGATCAAAGTGGTTGATTGCCCAACAATCTAGGACTCAGAATTAAAGTACAGCTTCACCATAATCTCTCGTCAGCTTTCCCTATGCTTTAGCTGGAACTGACAGAATGGATGCTCTGTGCCCCTCTTTTATAGTGTTAAGGATGACCTAAAAAGTCGCCTTATTGGCCCTTCTAAGCTTGCTAACCATAGCTTAAAGACAATGAAGTACATTATGATTTTAAAAAATTAACTGTTAATCTCAAATATGCAGGATTCACCTAGAACCCATGGTAGTGCTGAACCTAAACCTCATCCCTAGCAGTTAAATATTTAATGTAGAGTTTAACAAATTTATAAAAGGTAACATTTCTGAATCTTGCACTTACAGAATTAATACTGTAAAGGGTTGACATCTGATCTTGAACCACAAGCTGGAAGAAGCAATTTTGAGCTTAGTAATATACCCCATGTAGAGCCCTATAGTGAGCCCATCCTACTACACCAATTCCCCTGCCAGTTTTCTAAAACTATCTCCGGTATTTCAGCTGATCATAACATGTCTTGTTTGACAATAAGCTTTAGTTAAAATGTTCAACATCAGATACAAAACTCATTCCACCAGTCAGCTGACAATGGCTGTAGGGATACAGTTAATCAAGTGACATAAAGAAGTATACATGAAACTTCTATGCCTAGAATTTAGGCTTCTAGATGAAAAATAAGTCCATATTTTGCTTTTTGCTCAGTTAATGCCCACGTGATGTCGCCTGACTCTTTAATGTCCTAAATGTCTTCACCTGTAGAACCACACTCACATTACTATTAGTTTAAATAATGTATTGATGTTATCAGTAAGCACAGCTCATCAGGAAGTATCTGTATGTAATGATGACAACATTACAGTCAGCAAATAGGGGTCAGCAGGAGCATGGTTCCACAAAATTAGGTAAAAGTTTAAAGCTAGATAAGAGCCTGTGCCAAGCAGTTGAGGTTCAGTCCCTGCCATAAAAGGCCAGGCTGCTCAAATCACACAGAGCCATAGCAACTTGGCAAATGGCATCTGTCTGGCTATACGCTGGGCAGAACCTTAGTGAAAGTCTACATTTCAGTGATCCGAAACAAGTGGCTATGTCATTGTGGTTAAGTGTGACTTTCCTAAGCCATTGATAATGCGTTTGCACAGATTTCCAGCTAAATTTGCTAAAAAATCTGTTGAATTGTTTTGTTCAAAATATCCTTGCTAAAAATGAAAACTCTTCTGGTTGCATTTGGCTTTAAGAGATAAAAACTTTGGGTATGATGAGCTAAAATTATTTTTAAGGGCCTATAATGATTTGTCTTTGAAAAAATAGGAGTAGAATTAAAACTAGAAAACCTCCATTACTTGCAAGTCTTTGATTAAGCTTCTGTCATGTTAAGCCTGGACAAGTGCCATATTTGGCTTTTTATTAAAACAAGTCCCCATAGTGGTAAAAAAGACCAAAAGTGCAAAGGTCAGAGATAAGCATCATATGAATGGATTTTTTTTCAATTGCTTTGTGATCATTAAATAAGTGATCATGATTTGGCAAAATATGACATAAAGAAGCACTTTCATCTTGCTTAAGCTTGCTAAATGTTAGCTTTAAAATTATTCACAGTAGTCACTTATTGGAATACCAATCCTCAGATATGCTCAAAAAAACACAATTTGTAGCTGTATTGTGTGCCTTAATTATGTATTTGTGAGTTTGATGCTTAGTCAGCCTGCAGCTATCTAGGAAAATCTATCATTCAGTTTATACTGTAAAGCTGGCCATACACCTATAGATTTTTGATCGGAAATTTTTGTTGCTGCCAAGAACCTTTGTTCGATTCTAGCTCAAATAGCCCATCAAGCACAGACCAATGTCAATTTTGGTAATTGTTCGTTAGCAATACTAACTCACTGAGTTTTGTCCATCGACAGAACAGATTTTCGTTTGTGCATGTGCAGTGTTTTGCTGCTTTTCCTTTTCTGACAAAAACGCCACTAATCCAAGGATTTTCCTTCCATTCAAAAAATGTTTTCCAGCCTCACCCTTCGAGAAAATTCGAGCAGGATTACAGTAAAAAGAATCGTTGGTGTCCCATCAACTGTTCAATTATCGTTCGAAAGACCATTCGTGGAAGAACGAAAGTCGAAGAGTGTATGGGCACCTTAAAACTCTGGTTCAGTTCTTTTTAGTAGCACCATTCTTAATTATCAGATGATCAAGGTTCTAATAGTCCTAAGGCAACTTTTTGAGGCGTCTTTGAATTATTTAATTGATTTGATTAATTAATTAAAATTTCTGATTTAAATAATTTATAATGGACATGTTTATCATTTTCTAACCTGCACATCGAACATCAAACACTTAGTACTGAAATCATTATCATATGTAAAACATCTCCTGAATAGACCAGGTTTGCAAATAAATACCTGGTATTGATATTAATATTAGCAGGCTCTTTCAAACACTATTTTCACTTGATTAGCCTAAGTAAAGAGCTTTTGATTGTTTTATATTTAAAAGGACTTTTACCTGAAGCATGTAAATTATGTGCTTCTGAAAATGTATTCAGTAGGTGAGTAGGTAGACAGCCTGGTTTGTAACATGTGGTCCTGCATACAAATGTATAAATAAAATATATTTAGATATGTTGCTTACAGAGGTAAAATGGATAACACATAAATATGCAATGAACTGAAGAGGGTGCCAGTACCGGTGTACTGGCTTAGTAGAAGAATCATTATACACACTTTAAGGTGCATATTTATAAAGCAAGGGATGTGACTTTCACCGGAAAAAAAATTGGTGAATCAATCACTGTCTTTTTGAAACAAATGCATCAGGAAGAGTCACCTACAGTTAAAGTTTGATGAATGTCAGATTCTCTGCTTTATTAATAGGTGTATACCAAGCCAAATTGTTTGTTTTATTTTTGGATAGAGTGGGAGAAGATTAGAACCAATTTCAGGTTTTTACTGCTATCCAGGGCTATGTCAAAAATATTTATTTCCTGCTGACAACAGTTTCACCAAACAGGAATCACGGGGGAAAAAATCTGCAACAGGAATAAAAAAATGACCTTTTTCCATAATGGAGATTCATTTGGTGATCCAAAAATTTCCCTCTTAATAAGTTTCTTGGCACAGATGTGTTTAGCAATGAGTATTATAAAACCTTCATAGATCTGCTTTCCCCATATATGCATTCTATTTTTATTCTACCCATTCAAACAGGATCATACCCCGATACATCCCTATGAGCTTTAATAGTTACTATTCCCAAGCCAGGTAAATAGTCTTCTTCTCCTGACAACGTCTGGCCTATATCATTGTTAAATTCCAACACTAAAATTTACATTAATCTCATTGCTAAGAGGTTTGATAATATTCGTCCTCATCTACTCAAACATGACCAAGTAGAATTTTTTAAGGCTGTTAAGCTCCAGATGGGATAAGAAGATTCTTAACCCTTCTACTGTACAATGGTCTGAATCGTGGCAACTGCCTTTCGTGCTCCTTTCATTGGATGCGGAAAAGGTATCTGACTGGGTACAATGTTTTTGTTTCTTCCCTGGTCATCTGATTCCTGCATCCCCACCCCCACCTCACGGACCAGCATAGTTCCTCCAACCTCTGAATTTCCATCAGCTTCACCCAAAAGACGCCACTCTACTCCATATGGTTTCATATTGCTGAGCTCCCATTAAACCTTTCACATGTGAGTGTAAACGCTGTGAAGGGAATTTATCAAAATCTGGAGCAGCTGTGCATGGCAACCAATCAGCTTTTCTGTTTCATTTTCAAATCTTAACTGAACAAACTGAAGAGGGAAGCTGCCATTGTCAACTGCTCCAGATTTTGCCTGCTCCAGTTTTGATCAATTCCCCTGTGTGTTCCTTTCTTCCCTTCCAAACCTGCCTTATTGAGCCAGGTTGTGGCGCTCCGTTTTTTCCTTTTTATTGTTTTTAAATCTAGATCTACTCTACTGAGCACTATAACTACATCCTCGAAAATTTAGTTGTCACTTCTCCACCTACTGGTACATTTGAATAACATTGCCTTTCAATTCCTTACCTTTAAAAATTCGGGAACTTCTAATTCGAGATCTCAAACATCAAAACTGGACACAGCTAGGCATTAATACAATTCAAACATTATTGATTGCTGATACCTTTAAATCTTCTATGAATCTTCAGTGGGAATTTTTGATTCTCAATTTGGCTTTTACTATTATTTACAGCTCAGAATCTAACAATTTATCAATACCAAAAAACATTTTTTTCTTTTTTTTCTGCAATGGAGAACAATTGGTATTACGCACCCAATAAGTTAACTTGCATCTTTCATATTATAAGACTGTGATCAGGTAGATGTCACCATATTTGGTAGTAATGTAAGGTCTTAGCTCCATTTTGAAAAAATTGTATATCCACTCTAACATATATTGCAGTATCACCTAACCCCATGCTTTATTTTTTATACATAGGAACCAATCAGTTGCCTTTAGAATATAGAACTTTTGTGACACATACTTATTGCACAAAGACTTACTATTGCCAGATCTTGGAAGCAAAAAGAGAACCCTAACATGGGTGAGTTTATAAGTTTACTAAACAAACTCAGTCTGAACGACTTTGTGCAATAAGCACTGGCGTTTGGAAAGCGTTCTGCCAAAAATGAGCTGTTGGCTTTCAGATCCTTGGTTTGTTCATGGGTAATATAACCTGCTCTTGTGGTTATTTTATTACATGTACAAGTGGAGAACATGTCAGGAGGAGATGTGGTAAAATAAAGTAACAGTAGTATCTTTTTTTAGGTATAATCAGTTTGCTATGGTAAATAAGAGAAAGCTATATTTCTAATTTATTTTTATGTTGTTATATTCTTTATTATTTCTACTACACGCTTGGAGTCTTCTGACAGCAGTTCAAGTCTTCCACTACTCGACTACAGTATTTTTATTTCTGTCTGTGTTACTATTGGAGAGCTTTCCTTAAAGTTGCACTCAACGATAAGCAAAAATTGTCCTCTGCATTGAGGTCTGGTGACCTGGGGTGGGTTACAGTGTGCTGAGACAAAATGCAGCTTTTTTGTATTCAGTCGCAATGCACCACCCACTGTGTTGTAGTGTGAATGGGATGCTTTTAAAAAAACTAATTTTTGCCCTTCTGTGATAAATCAGAGAGAGAAAAAAAAGCAAGAAAATTGATATTCTGTCAAATTAAAACATTTAATTCATTAAGTATGAAAAATAAAAGCAACATGAAAGTTCCTGTATACCTGCAGGCATCTTTTACTGACTGCAGTGTGCTACATCAACATAGTTCTTTGCATAGCCTTATATAATTTATTTGATCGAGGAAGCCCTGTCCTTATTCTTGCAAGGTAGCCAAATGAAGTACTGTTTGAAGAGTACTACTCTCCACCTGCAATACCAAGAGCAGCACAAGAAGAACCAGAGATAAATGTCTAAAGACCATTGGAGGGTCATAACTGCCAAGTAGAGTGTGTGGATAGAGGATGGGAATGGGAAGAAGCCTTTGAAGGGGACTTGATGTCTTTGGTAAGCATGACGACCATCTCAGTATCTTAACGGAAACCTGTTATCAGAGAAACATACATTTTCTGACCAATGGCAGCCCCTCTATTTCTTTCTTAAAAGGTTTCCTGCAAACGTACCCTGATATCAGCCTGAAATTCATGTGATTGTTAATGTCAGGACTTTACCTTTTAATTTATCTCTAATTAGGGCTATTTCTCCCACACTGAAAAGAAAACCTTCCTAAATAGGGTAGATTACATTGCATGTAATTGCTACCCAAACTACTATGTGATTTAACATTAAAGTGCAATTGAAGATTCCTACTATATATTACTAATGTAATACAGTCAGGCAGCATACCCAGTAATAATTGTTGGGCATTTTTTTAACACTACTATTTGCTGCAACAAGGGTTAAAATATCTTGTACTAGCAGCATGTTAGAGAGCTGGTCTGCTGCTCAATACAGTGTACAGCATTCCGGGTCTCCAGCAGTCTGACATTTCCAGTGCTCCAGTCAACAGCACTCACACTACCTGAGCAGTGCTATTGATAGGAGCACCAGGCAGTAGGCATGTCAGACCAATGCAGCTCTGGACCTTTAAACGCTTTGTTGAGCAATGCAAGCACAGTATATGTTAACACTTGCAGCATCAAATAGCAGTGTTAAAAAATAAAAATAGGCCCACAATTATGACTGGGTATGCAGCCTAGTATACCAGTATAACACCAAAAAGTTTCCCAGCACACTCACCAGCCAGCATGCAAAGAAAAAACCTGTATAACCGCTAAGGTTAAAAACAGAGGTTTTAGATACACTTCTTCTGCAGAATATGTGAAAGTCGCACAGCCTCGTCAAGGACCCTCTGTGTAGTGCGGTCCTAACTCTAACCTATGAGAGTCTCCATCTTGGAGTACATGTGGCAAAAGATAAAATTGGGTGCAGGTTCACCAGGAGGCAGGCCAACCTCCTTAAAGGTACAGGGACACACAAGGGAGCCCGCACATCACAACGGCAGCTGAGACCCCCAGTGTGTCACTGTACCAAATCAGGCAAGCAAAATAAATGGCAACCGCACTCATCAACCCGCTTTAAAGCAAGGTGCACATGGAAGGGCTTTACACAGTACAACAGCAAAAGGTTTCCCAGCACACTCACCAGCCAGCATGCAAAAAAAACCACCAAGGTTAAAAACAGAGGTTTTAGATAAAGCTGGTGACCAAGGTAGTTGCGCTAGGATATATGAAAAAATCAAAAACCAAAATACAGAAAAAATAGGAAAAGATATAATAGTATCAAAAATATAAAAATATCAAAGTATCAAAAAATGTAATCCAAAAGATTATAATCCAGCTGCAGCAATATCTATCGAAGTGATCAATTGTGAACCAGTGTGCTGCGCTTGGTATTGCAATACGTGCTATATTTATACCACAAACGAAACCAATATAAGTGATCAAATCCTACTTGCAACTAAATGCAATCCAAAAGTGCATATGTGCATGGACGTTAATAAATACACGTGTCATATAAATATGGTGAAAGTACGAATATAAAACTGATAGGTTAAATATGATAAGTTAAATAAGTTAATGAATAATGCATATGTGTGCCATATAGTGAAAATACAATGTGGATACTAAATGGTTGAATTATAAACCAGGTAAATTAATCAGTCTGGCAATCGGCAACAATAAATAAAGAGGACAATAATTTGAAGGAAGACTGATGTATAACCAATCTAACAAATCTAAAACCACATCTAATAGTATAAAGTGAATAAATATAGGTGGATAAATATAAAATTGTATAAGCGAGGGTTGTAACACCAATAGTCTATTTTCTACCGAATGTTATTAGAAATCCAGTGTCTTTTGTTTATACTTCCATTGATGCGTCCGCAAAATAGAAAAAGGAAACCTGGTAGAATGGTTAATTGTAACCCCAAGAGGTCCCAGGGGGTCTCCATAGTTCTGGGTCCATAATCAGTAGGAAGGAGGCTAGCCCCCAGGCTCCTCCAACAGCACCAGTGACGGTTCAGTCCGTCACACCAGCCACCGAATAAAATAACTAACAAAATGGCCCCAATAATACGAGTTACCAAAGACAGCAAAAGTAGTGAACAGTCACCATCACTGGACCAAGGATCAGGAGAGTATATCTTTTTAATTTTAGACCATAGATCAAAACGGGTAGCCTCACTACAAGACTTAATTTTGTACATGCCCAGAGTTCTTCTTTAGTACAGTTTTTAACTGACCTCTATGCAGTTTGCAAATTTTTCATACAGTATCTTTCAATTCACTGACACTATGACTGCTCTGAGGCTTCCTTTTAATGTGACGGGACTGGCTCATCCAAAAGCTCTTCTGGTCTTTCTAAGCCTGCAACCCTCTTGTATCTTATTTATTTTAGTATGGACCTGCCTCTATTATATACACACAAGCACACACACATGCACACACTGAGGACATACAGTATAGACTACAATATCAAATGTCTCTATGTTAAATTAGTAAGCTAATTCAATAGTAAATTGATCCAAACAATTCTATGTGTATACAAAGAATTCCTATACATATTAAACAACAGTATCATATGGAATGTGCCATAGAAAACAATCCATGTCTGTAGATCCATTTTGACACATTTCAAGGTCTGGCACTGCTTCTTTGGGACTGGGTTGCAGTGCAGTTATTAAAATATTGGCTTCTCAGTAATCCAAACATTCCTTTCCAATAAACATATACAATACATTCAATACACAAGTATACATCAAAACGTTTGAAACAATGTTGTCATATACTCATTGTTTAGTATTAGAGCTTATAGAATAATCACAGGTTGTATGTACTTTGGACCAAGTATTCAAATTTGTACCCAAAACCACAGAAGTGACACATACAGCAGGAGAAATTAGAAGAACCCCCCTTCATAAATAATACCCACAGTGGGCTCCCTAAATTAGATGATAGGCCTGTGGGGCAAGCATGTCAGAGATCCCACTCCAAACGGCATGTATGATCTTACCAATATCCAAGCCCAGAAGAGCATGGGCAGGGATGTTCCGGCAACAAGAACACAAATGTCGGGTGCTCTCCTGGAAGAAGAGACTATTAAACTACCTGGACGGATGGATGGATGGATGGATATCCTCTTCCCACATTTACCTCCAATACACTGACACTATGGATGCCCTGAGCCACCCTTTGTATAGTGAGAGCACTGGCTCATCCAATAGCTTTCTTATTGGCCCTTCTGTCCGTGCAGCACATTATGGTGTTAAAAAATTGGTCCAGCGAATTTGCGCAACAAATCTCAAACTCGCAGAATTCACTCCGAATTCAAAGTAATGGTAAATGCAAACGTTAGCCTTATTTTTCACATCTTCCAACATCAGCTTGCTGGTCAGGTCTTGGCATTCGATCATATGACATCTCAGAGCCACAAAAGAAGTGCATGCTGGAAGACTTCCCTCTGCTGGACTCTGTTATTGCAGCTCTGAAAGGCCACCAGCGCAACATAAGTTTTAATGTACTGGCCTGGGAGGCAAATGTCCCCCAACCCAGTCCATCCATAGTCATTGCCCTTTCTCAAGCTTAAAAATCAGTACAAATGTAGAAAGTATATGCTTCAAAACCTCTTGTTTCTTATAGGTTTAATGTGGGTATACAGTAGTCTATCTGGTTGCTTTGCATATTTAACATCTAGTACTCTACTGGTGCTGCCTGCTTCTGTGAGTGGATTTTTTATTTTTCTATACTGTATAGAGTATAGAAAGATATTATTATGCTATCTGCTTACAATGATGTCACAGGGACATCTCATTCTCTATATATTTTATTTGAAGAACTATTATACCAACTAATAATTATATCAAACTTGCATTCATGCCTTTTGTCACATACGATGTTATTAGTATACAGTATACTGTATATAGCTCAGAAGGATTTCTATTTTTTTTGAGGTTTCACTAAAAATAAATGTATAAGAGAAAAATATGTCTAAAACAGCATCAGCTTACCCTAGTTGCATGCTTCAGTTTTCACATATACACTTTCTGACTATTGATTTCATTGTTGTAGATGATAATAATGAACCTGATTTTGATGTGACACTTTAGTTTATTTCTATAAACATGCCTTACAGGCCACCGTCTTCAATAAGTGTTTTCTGACAGCTAAATCATCCCTTAACCTTCTCACAGGAGTGAATCAATTGAGCCATTGTTATTATTTTTCATCAAGCAGCATTCCACCATTTATGTTCAGAATAATACATTTCAGTGCAATGTCTGTCAAATGAAGCTCCTTTTCACTTTCTCTCAAGAGTTACTCAGAGCTTTGCTCATATTTTTTCTATTCTCATTATTTTGCCTTTTTTGTCATTGCAGTATAGAGAAAAAAAACCTCATGACATGTGTGCGCGTAACAATTGTTCCCCTGAAGAATTAGCCATTATAAGCATTATCATAATTGCTGGGATGTATTTGTACATCCAGGGACAGAGCCAAGGCGTGAATGACCTCTCTATGGGTTACAGACAAGAGTCACATACAATAAGAGATAGCATAAAACTATGCTGGATTTTTTCCAAGGTTAATTTTCACATGTTGACACATGTATTCTTTCATTTTGAAGGTTTTGGGTTCTATTACTTAACATCTTTCTTATCATTTTGATTGTTCTAACAATATCATATGATCAAAGTGTACTGTATGTAAGATGTTTATCAACGGCTAAGTTATGCTTGCGAATCCCATAAGTGTGACTCTTAGTAGGCCACACAACTAAAATGGGAAGCTTCCTACGATACTAAATCCACAAGCAGAAAAAGCAGGACATAATTGGTTACTCCATTCATATACTGTACAAATAGCCTTTTTCAGCGTGTAAAAGCATGCTGAAGAGAGTAGAAAAAAGTTTCACTTTGTAAGAGTATGTAAGGGGCTCATTTATAACAGAGAGCGGATATCTCAGTTGTACTCTTTTGGGGTACGCTCCTCTCTGTTTTTTTTTTAAACCACTTTTATTCATTTCTTACAGTACGTCCATATCATTGATATTTAAATCAGCCCATCATACTCTACTTCAGTTTATATGCATTTACATCAGTGATCATTAGTTACCTTGTATCAGTTTCAATATATTTATATTGATTTTTATCAGTTGACATCAATTTATATAATTTATTGCATTTCCTACCAAGTAAACTGTTAAAAATGCACATACTATCTTTTTTACTCAATGCAGGTAGGTAAGTTGCATATAGAAGCAACTTTGTTTTTCTATGGATGTTTCACTCACCTACATCCCAAAGTACATACGGCATTTGGTCCCATGTTTTTGAGTATAGCAAAAGCTGAGATCAAGAGGCCTAGTGCAGACCCATCAGTGCAATGGAACAAGGAAAAGACGGCAATGTCTTGCTGTGTACTCATATACAAGCAATCCTGATGTATGACATCATTACTGCCTAGAGTAAGCTCGGAAGGATCAGGCACCAAATGCACTGACAAGCTGCAGTGTTCACTGGTCCCTGTGACAGGAAACAGCCTAAAGTGCAGCTGTAGTCAAATCTTTTTTTATTTGTTTTGTATAGAGTAGGGAGGTAGGTTTTTATTTCTGTCTGTGTCTAAGTTAGGGAGATTCAACCTCTCTAGTTGTCCTGATGACTTATCACTGAAAGGTAAAGTTAAAGAAAATCCCAAATGTTGGGTTGTCATCAGAATAGGAACAGATAGGAACTCTTCCAATAGGGACACTAGTTCTAATTACCCTGCTGACCACCAGGGATTTCCCTCTCTTTGGAGGGGTTTTTTCTTACTTCCTGTTGTGGCTATCGGACAGGAAGTGAAAGGAAATCTCCCCAATGGGACCCAGATGGGGGGAAAAAGCTGACAGGGGCTTTAACCCACCCTTACTTTATCCAAAACTAAAAAAAAAAGGTTTTGGCTTCAGTTCTACTTTTAGCCCAAAAAATCAGCAGCACTGATTTATTTTATTTTATTTTTTTGAGTGAGCTACAACATCACTTACACATTTTCCAGGTAAGGCAGTGCAGCTGCTATCTATAGCAAACTCGCTGCCTAGAGTTCATCTCTAAGAAAGAAAACATGAAAGAGAGAGGGAGCAGAGAAAGAGACCACAAGAAAATTAGCAAGAAAAAAATATCGCTACTCTCTATTGATATACCTGAAATTCTAGGCAAAAAACAAAGTACAGTATCACACACGGTAAGAATGGGATACTGTAAGACGCTATTTACTTGTGTCTGCTGTATTTTTGTAATGAAAGATGCAATTGCTTCTGTGTGTTTTGGGCAACAAGTAGCAATTGTACACAATTTGCTTCAATTCAACATTAAACCTCTTCAAACTTTCTCCTGCTATTTGAAGCAGCTGCTTTAAATTTCTATTATGAAACTTCCATTTATTGCTATTTAAACTTGTAATAATAAAAGTCCTGCCTAAAAACCAACACAAGATGCCTGCAATTACCTTTAATGCCAAAAAAAGTTCTTCTCCAATTTAGCCATTTTTGTTGAATTTGTTTTTCTGGTTCACTGACTAGGACCTGTCATATGCCATTACACTGTCCTGTAAAACTGACTGATTGGCTATTACCGCACGGTTATTGGACAGTGAAATGGAAGTCATTGAGCTTTAAGTGTATGTAAACCCTAACAATGAACTTCTCTTTTTTTATCTCTTTTGGTCTGCTAAATATAACATTACAAGTGTTTTCAAATGTCCGATAAGAATTCCTGCCAGCTAATAAATTCTGCCCCTGCTGACTTTTATCAGAATACGTCCTGTATTTTATGGAGATGAGGAGGGCTATTCTGTAGCCATTAAAATTATGTTACAGTCAAAAGGTTTTTAACCTATTTCAAATGCTAATTACAGCAAATCACTTACTATGGATGCTGCTACTTGATGTTCAAATGTTTTAGCTTCCTACAGAGTCAGTTGGCCCTGATATCTTGTATTAGGGTGGTTCCTTTTCCTTGCAGGGTCCTACACAGCCATACTTTTATGTACTAGTAAGTTGTGTGTGTCCCCACAAACACACAAGTGAAACTAATGGCAAACACACTCATCAATGCATAACTAGTTCTAAAGTAAGGACGGGATTTGCACAGTACAAAAACAAAAATTTCCCAGCACACTCACCAGTCAGCCTGCAAAAGAAAAACTATTTACACTAACTATTAGGGTTAAAAACCGAAGTTTTACTGATGTGCTGGGTTTCTGGTGTGTACTTGTGCCATTAAGGAGGATTGGGCTGCCTCCTGGTGAACCTGCACCCAATTCATAATTTGCTATACTGTATATATTCTCCAAGAAGAGGGTCTCATAGATTAGATTTAGGACAGCACTACGCAGAGGGGTCTTGACAAGGCAGTGTGGCTGGCTTCCACATATTTTGCAAAAGTTGTGCAAATAAAACCTCTGTTTTTACCCTAAAAACATTTTTTTTTTTGTGCAGGCTGGCTGGTGAGTGTGCTGAAAAACTTTTGCTTTTGTCCTTCCATAAACACACAGACACAGCAGGGCATGCCACTCCTCTGCTCTTTCCTCCCTTCTTCTTCCTCCCTCCTCCCTTCTCCAACCTGGTAGATGGACAGCTGCTGGAGACTGGGCAGTCCCTTGTGATCTAGTAATGGACAGGAAGTTCAGGGAAGCAGAGCTGAGAGAGTTGCATCCTGCTGTTTGGAAACATAATGACCGCGAAGTGCTTGGATGTAAATATAAAGAAATATTTTCCTGGGTAAACCATATTTGTTTAATATGGATCTACTAATGAAATAAAAGTTTGAGAGTTTAATATTACTTTAAATGTTTCTTATCCTAGTGTGGCAACATTGCTACTCCATAGATACAGTACGATGAGGTAAAATTAAAGGAGAAAAAACCTTTAAAAAGAAAACTAATGCAGCTATCACATCTAAGGACTGGTAGGGTTTTTCATTCATGGGTTTAGAGCCATGATAGGTCAAGACCAAGCAGCAAAGCATAACTAATGAGAAGGGCAGAAAATAAACTTTTCTGGCTAATAAAGGTTATAGCAGACCTGGTATCAGCTACTAAGCAGAACTTGTACTTTAAAAAGTTTAAATAGAGTACAGGCTTGGTTCAAAGTCATCTGTCATTTAGAGCATGGGTAACATTGTAATTTCCCTGCACTGTCCACTGAAATAAGATTTCAGAAAGTTTGGAAAAGATAATTAACACAATAAAATCACTAAGAAATGTTTGCAAATATTTTTTTCAGCCAGAGCGAGCACAGGACAAATTGGTGGATCAGCAGACCCAGTCTTAACTGGCAAGTTATGACAATTTCACGTCTAATTTGTCATAAGAGAAAAAACATTCTCTTTGAGAATAGAGGATGCTTTTTGAAAAATGAATTAAATGGGCAATCATTTCCAATGGTCTTCTGTGTCGAAAAATAGAATGGGGCACATCTGCCAAAGGCCATATCAGCATTTCCTGAAGCATGTTATTACAATCTTCTTATGTCTTGAGGACAGGCTTGTGTTCAGCTGGTTCTGTGTGGCCTGCCTTTCAACTTCTATTGTTGTCTCAGACCAGTATTTCAGTGACATAACAACCCTAGTTTTGCTGATTGAAATATTAAAGTAACATGTAGCATTAGGCTGTTTGAATTACTCTCATTCAAACTTCATTTTTTGTGCCTTGCATTTTGGAAAGCCAGCATTTCACTTAGGTACACTAAATAGGTTTAAAATGATCTTTCTTGTTATACTTTTTCATAGACGACATAGAAATAATGACAAAAGATAAAAATAAACAGCTGAATCATATCATAAAAAGGTCACAATGCTGAGTAAACTGACTACAGTTCCACACTCAGCAAAGCTCAGAAAGTAATGTTTTCAGTTTTCAGTATTTTATCAAGAATCTTTTAACTGTTAAGCTAAAATAATGATATCAAGCGTACCAGCACAGTTGCACAATACAAGCACTGTTATACAGTAACAGCCAGCCAGTGCGCATTGTGAATTGGTTTCGTTTAACACAGGGGTAGCCAAACTCCAGGCCCTCCAGCTGTGGTGGAACTACAAATCCCATGAGACATTGCAAGATTCTCACAGCCACAGACATGACTCCCAGAGAGAGATGCATCATGGGATTTGTAGTTTCACCACAGCTGGAGGGTCGGAGTTTGGCTACCCCTGCTTTAACACAACTCTGTCAGGTTCTTGCATAATGGTACTGAAAGGTCCCTGCAAAAGAAAAAATAGTATACTGACCTCTTTGGCGGTCCATTTCTCCTATCTTCGTTCCATTCCAGAGCTGCAACCTCTATCAGTTTCTTTGTCATCCAACATTTCTAGGGGTGTCAGATACACATGTCTGCCGCTGTAGTTGTTATCCTCTGACTCCTAGATCTCTACAGGATTCAGCAGTAATGCAAAGGTTGAAGACTGGAGCCACAGTATGCAGTGGGACGACAAAGGAAAAATAAAATTCCAGCCATTAGTGTCCAATTCATAAGAAACTTCATCCTCTCAAGAAATTATTTGGGATCTGAAACAAACCCCTGCAAGAACAAAGGCACTCTTAAATAGATTTAAGATTTGCTTTAAGTGTTGTGCTTCCACAGAACATCTTGCTAAGGATTGTAAGGTAGTAATCAAATGCATAGAGTGTGGCAGTGATACCCATGTTCAAGTGCTTCATCCTCTTCAGCACAACCCTTCTCCTTCAGATCCTCCTCCTGCTGCATGAGACCATGGCAGAGACAGCCATAAACAGTCATCTGCAACAGTAACATCAAAGTGTAGTGAACTACTCCACAAAGGGCTTTGTGGGGAAAACTTGTGCAAAAATATGTCTTGTCAAGGGGTTTACCCCAAGGACACCCTAAGAAAGCAGTTAGGGTGCATGCTGTTTGAGATGACCAAACAAGTCATTCACTTGCAACTTCAAAATTCTTACTCTAGTTCAGCATAAAAGAAAAATGTTTTGCACTATACCTGTGATGGCTCACTGGAAATTACAGAAGAACAAGTTATACTTATGATTCCATTATTGCACCTATAGAAGGAACTGAGGGGATTCCTCTTCCTAAACACATCTAGTGCATTAAATTGCCTAATGACAAGGAGGGAAGCCTTACACCAGAAGACATACTTTCTGCAGGTCACCTAAGCCATTTAGTTGATTGCATCCCACCACTTGACAACGATGCTAAAATCGTGCTTCTGCTGGGAAGAGTCACCCTGAGAGTATACAAGGTACATCACTAACACAATGGTTGGAACAATGCTGATGTCCAAAAGGCTGTCCTAGGTTGGGTAAATAGTGGAACCTGCTGCCAATGCAAACCTCAAGATGATGTGCGCTCCTATGAAAATATAATACAGAGAAATCAAAGCTACATTGGATAACCACTTTGTGATACCTTGGAAAGACAACACTACAAACTTCTAATGACAGTAGCAAGACTAAACTTTAAACAGGTGGCCAGGAATCTGCTAGTGCTGAGATCCTGCATAACAGTGCTGATGTTCATTAGTTCATGGACTGTTCAGCTGGTGACTCTAAATTCCTATCTGCTTCAGTAGAGATTCCTATAAGCTACAGGGGGTGATTTACTAACCTAAACACACGCACATCAGGTGCGTGTGATTTTCACACAGCAAAACGTATTTATCAACAAAAAAGTCTCTACAAGCATATTTCCACTAATGCCAAAATTGGAAAAATCATGCACATGATGCATATATAATGCTGCTTCACAGTTTAGATAAAAATGGTTAGCTCATGCATTTACATTCCTGCATTCATCAACGCAAGCAACACAACATAGAGCTAATTTACACAACATCACCTTGTAATTCATGCAGGGCTTTGCACAACACACCTGCTGGGTGTGTACACACTACAAAGGTGTTTAGATTCCACCCATAGATCATGCTGGGAGGGAACACACTACATAGGTGTATACATGTTCGTGGTGTGTTTATAAGGTTAGTAAATCAACCCCATTAACTTGCACATGCTGGTGAAGGTTGAAGCCTCCGCTTGTCCCCACCCAGCATGCCCCCATGCTGACCCTATTTTCCCACTTGATGTGCCAAATGGTAAGCCTCTACAACTGTTTGTCAGACTTCTCTCCCTATTGCTTGAGGCAGCAGGTGTTGCAGTTGGTGCAGATAAAGAATCTTGGGGATGGGTGGGAAGGTACACAGTGAGGAACAAGGAGGAATTCAGACACGGCTGGGCTGACAAGTAAGTAGAAGAGATGGCCTCCTTGGGCTCTTCAGCATAAGAGGGAGTTGTAAAAAGGGTAGGAGCTGCAGTTTATGCTGCTGATCTAGTTCACAGCTCATGGAAGAGTGGGTGCACTTTGACCTTTTTACCTTGGGTGCTCAAGGACCTTGTCCTAACACTGAGAGTGGGCCTTTTACTGTTGACTAGTATCATTGAGTTTCTGCTCCCACCAAGCTCTTTGGTGCATAGTCATGTGGTACCCAAATGGTTGTTACTTTTACAATGACACACTACATGCAGAGGCTGCAGGACACAATGGCGCTATTGAAAGCCGGTACTTTAAAACATGGCCCATACTGCATTTTGCTGCTTATTGAAGTGCTTGCATTCTGTCCTCATTTTCTACCAAACACACACCTGGAGTCTATATTTTGAATATTGAACAAAGAATTGAGGATATGGGAATGAGAGGGGTTCATGGTATATGGTAAAGCGGTTTTTGGGCCATGTAAAAAGAACAAATGGAGACAGAACCTTCTTCTCGTGCATTAACTTTTATTATCAACTAAATAAAGAACGTACATCAGCTGTCCCTGGTTTGATCATACACCACAAGATTATACATTTCTTATGTGAGTAGTTTTACTATTCTTTATTTCCTGGTTAATAAACGGTAATGCGAGAGGAGAAGACGATGTCTCCATTTGTTCTTTTTTACATGTACTATGAGGACATATTCCAGTGGCCTTTAGGATGGCAACCTCTGTGAGTGATGGTCATGTTCGACGATTGCTGAAGGGGGAGTAACAAGGATTCACTCAGTGATATTGTTTTGGATGGTTTTCAGGCCAGTTCACACAATTGCATTGCGTTACACTATTGCACATTGCACCTAGCGGGCATTACTGTGTGCTAGGTGCATTGCATTGCCATTCACCTGAATGGCACACCAATGCACCTCGTATGTTACAGTGCTACACTGAATACTGCAAAACCATGCATTGCAGTGGAAAAAAGTAGAGCTCACAGGGCCCTGGGTGGTGCACCTCCATCACAGTGCAATGCACTTAGCACACAGTAACATATAAGGAATGGTGCTTTTGCAATGTTGTCCTCAAAGTTGCATAAAAAGGAGGACCTTCTCCCCCCTGCACTAAATTTTATCTCATTTTATTTTTCCATTAGTGCATGTCCCCCATGGCAGTACCCAGCTACCTAGTTCCCTATTAGCCTTGAAAATAGTCAGAATTATTTGTATTAATTTCCCTCCGACCTTTAACTTCAGGGGTTTTTCAGAAAAAAAGTTTGCAATTTCTGCATTTTATGATGCGTCGATGAATATAATATAATATATATATTATTGCTGTTTTTTGCATGTTATATTGAATTCAAGGATATACACTGCGTAATACTTTTTGTTGTACCAAGGAGGCCACCTCTACTCTCTATTTCACAGTTATAAGCTGAACTCAAAACTCATCAACTATATATTAAGTCAGTCTGGAAGCAGTCTGTAAAATATACAGTATGTATGTGTATGGAACAGTACAACAAGTTTCTTGCTATACACTAATGGGTGTTCTTTGATGTAGAGAAATGCACCAACTAGATAAGATAAGATGGAACTCTGAGTCTTTAAGTGCTTAGTTGTATTTAAAACTGTAAAGTTAATTTTAGAGAGAGCATCTTCATTTTTAATATTTCTCTCAAGTGTTTAGAAGCAACTCATTTCTAATTCATGAATGATCATGCTATGCTGTAAAAATGAAATTATAACTGTTGATTTTCAAAAGTTGATTTCTGCAGAAACCCATTTAATAAAGATAGTTTTGTCCAATACTTTTACTTTAGCTTTGTCCCATTTTAGAGATTACCATTCACTTCCTGTCCTACAGACACAGCAGAAATTAAAAAGAAATCTCTGTAAAAATAGAGGAAGTGCCATCTTAGATATTTGTCACTGGAACAGGTGTCACCTTTCATGTGTATCATGTTAATGATCAAAGTACAGTATATAGGTGACCAGGAGAAAAAGTGTGAAACATCCAGCAGGACAAAGCAATAGAAGCCAGAAAGTGATTCTAACCCTTCCCTATCCTACCAAAGAAAAGAAAGTTTGACTTCACATACACTTAAAGTTGAAAGATTACATATACAAATTTACTTTTAATCATTGATCTGTTTTTAGTTTTTTTTAATTTACAATAAGTACTTAAACTATTCAAACATATCCATTCTTGGAAATAGATTTTGGAAAATAGTAAAACTCATGATATGTTACCTTCCCTGGCGCTTTTTCATCATGTTTTAAGATGTCAGCAGCACCTGTTTAACGCTTGGCCACTATCACTTCTTGATTCTTAAATAGGCACGCATGTAAAACTATAAAACAAACACAGCTGATATTGTCAGTGGAAGAATGTATGTTACAAAAATGAATATGCTACTGACAAATCCACCTGTTCTTAGTAGTAAAATAAATAAATACAGACTTGACAATTTAGTAAAATCCACCTATTCTAGTAGTAAAATAAATAAATACAGACTTGACAAATATACAAGAAAATAAATATTCATGACACTTTAACAAATGCAAAATGCACAGTGCCCACATGAGAGTGATGAAAGATGTTCTACAGGTCATCAGTTTAAAAATATTTCTCAAACTGAAAAACTAAAATATCACAAAATGATGTATGAAAATAAATTGACCCAGAACAAGCATACTAGAAATGAGTGGCACACCACTTTTCAACTTCCATAATTCTTTTTTTTTTTAATATTCAATTTTTATGAATTTTACAATAACCATACAGAAGAGAATTATTGTGACATACATTGTTTTACATAATTATACTTCCAGGTACAGCTTAATGAAGTAAACATTATTATTTTCACATCCTTTCCTTTTTATTTCTATTATAAATCTATTTCCCCCTGTGCCTTCTTTCTATCAGCCAGTCAAATTATAACCAAAAATTTTTACCAAAAAAAAGGAGAAAACACAAACAGAAAAAAAAAAGGGGGGGGGGGAAGAAAAATACAATATAAGGCAAATCCGGCAACCCTTTCATAGTCCTTCGTTATAGTCTTATTCTAGAGCATATCAAAACAACCCTATGTATTATCCCAACCCCTAGTCGACCCTTTATGTTGCTATATTTCCCTTCTATCCTATATCCTCTGTATATCCGGGGGATTTTTTAAAATCAATCCATTGTTGCCAAGTACTTTCAAATTGTTTAGATGTATCCCTCCGTATTGATGTCATTTCTTCCATCAATCGGTAATATTCTATTCTATTATACCACTCTCTCATAGATGGGATAGTGTTTTTGTTCCAATGTAGTGGTATCAACAGCAGCATTAAGTAATGCGCGCAACAACGATCTTTTATAGGCTGCAGTCGGCAAGTCCGTTAAATGAAAGAGACATGCCGTCGGATCCAAGGGTAATACAATTGTTGTAATCTCTTCAATCAATTCTACCACCCGGACCAGAAAGGCTGCAGTTTGGGGCAGGACCACCATATATGAACATAAGTTCCAGTTTTACCACAATTCCTCCAACATAACTCCGGCCTAGATGGACACATTTTATGTATTCTTTCAGGTGTGTAATACCATCGGGCTAAAAAACGATACATTGGGGGTGATTTACTAACCTAAACACACGCACGCGCCAGGTGCGTGTGATTTTCACACAGCAAAACGTATTTATCAACCAAAAAGTCACTAAAAGCATATTTCTACTAATGCCATATATGGAAAAATCATGCACATGATGCATATATAATGCTGCTTCACAGTTTAGACAAAAATGGTTAGCTCATGCATTTACATTCCTGCATTCATCAACGCAAGCAACACAACATAGAGCTAATTTACACAAGATCACCTTGCAAATTCATGCAGGGCTTTGCACAACACACCTGCTGGGTGTGTACACACTACAAAGGTGTTTAGATTCCACCCATAGATGATGCTGGGAGGGAACACACTACAGAGGTGTATACATGTTCGTGGTGTGTTTATAAGGTTAGTAAATCAACCCCATTGTGTCAGTCACTAGAGTACTTATAGACGAAAGTGTATTAAGACGTAAGAGTCTTTGTTTCTGTGTATCCGTCCAAGTAATCTCCAGTTCCTGCTCCCATTGTTTCAAATACCGTGGAAACTGATTGGGTTGCTGATTTAATAGGATCTTATATATTTGAGATATACCATGTCGCAGAGGGTCAGTAAGATCAAATCATTTTTCTATTGGTGTAAGTTCAGCTATAGTGCGTAAGGGTTTTGGTAGTGATAAAATAAAATGTGATAGTTGCCTATGTCTCCATGTGTCAAAGGGATAAGTCCCCCATTGTGTTCGGAGTTCTTCTCCAGAATACATTTTGTGTCCATCACATACGTGATTGAGTTTTAAAATTGCGTGATTCGTCCATTTAAGAAAACTCGTATTCTTGAGGGATCCAACAAATATTCGATACTATTTGACCAGCAAGCACATTCTCCAACTCTACCCATCTTTTAGTTTCCGTATGATAGTGTAAATCCAACATTCTATTAATTGCAACCGCATGATAATAAATCCCAAAATCTGGTAATGCCAAGCCTCTCTGGCTCCTGGTCCTAATTAGGGCTCTATGAGAGATCCTCGCGGAGGTACGTCTCCAAATATAACAGCCAACCACCGATCTCAGTGCTCGTAAATAAAATTTAGGCAGTGTAATCGGCACTGTTTGAAGTATATATAATACCCGTTAAAGAAATACATAGACGATGATTGAGCCAAGTATTAAGGTCCTTATGAATTGTATTCAACAAGGTCACATAATTAACCGTAAATAATTCCGAGACTCTAGATGTTAATGATATACCAAGATATTGCATTTTATGGTCTTGCCACCTGAAAGGCATTACTTCTTTCAGAGCCACTACTATGTGCCTCGGGGGAAGAAATATTTAGAATTTCGGATTTAGATAGGTTAATCTTGAAATTTGATACTTGGCCAAATGATTCAAATTCTTGTATCAGTGAAGGTAGTGATATCTGAGGTTGTGAAATAAAAAAAAAAATATCATCCGCGTATGCGGCCAATTTGTGTTCTATAGTACCCACTGTAATACCCCCAATATTCCTATTGAGTTTAACCGAATTAAGAAAAGGCTCTAATGATAGGGCAAATAACAGTGGAGATAAGGGACAGCCTTGTTGTGTGCCATTCTGTAATGTAAATTTGTTTGATAAGACTCCATTTACTTTAATTTGTGCTGTAGGGTTATTGTATAGTGCCATTATCCCCATTAAAAACCAAGGTCCCATTCCCATTGTTTGCAGAGTGGCCCGTAAATAGTCCCAATCGACTCTGTCGAACGCTTTTTCCGCGTCCGTAGACAGAAGCAAGGTGGATTTTGAGGATAATGAGGCTTGATGTACTAAGTTGATCGCCCTCTGGGTGCAATCTCTTGCCTCCCTACCAGGTATAAAACCCGTTTGGTCAGTTGTTATTATCTGGGACATTAGGCCACTAAGTCTAGTCGCTAAAACTTTGGCATAGATTTTTATATCTGTATTAAGTAATGAAATTGGCCTATAGCTACTGCATGTAGTTGGGTCCTTACCCGGTTTAGAAAATACAGATATATATGCATGTAATGTTGATGGATGTGGGAGGGTACCATTAAAAAAAGAATTGAAGTACTCGCATAAATGGGGGAGCAATACATGTTGGAATTGTTTATAGTATATTGATGTATAGCCATCAGGTCCCGGACTTTTCGCACTGGTCAATCCCGCTATAGCCTGTTGGATTTCTTCTATGTTTATAGGAGATTCTAATTCTTCCATATGTGGTTTGGACAAGGAAGGGAGAAGGGTTGTAGTTAAATATTTTTGGACCCGGTCCATATGTTGATCCTTGATTTGGGCAGTGGATTCGGCTCTTACATTATATAAATTTGAATAATAGTCTTTAAACACATTAGATATCTCCGAGGTCGTATTTACCATAACGTCTTGTTTATTTTTTATTTTGGCCACGAAGTTTAAGTTTTGTCGGGTTTTCAATAGTTTAGCCAGGGGTTTCCCGGGTTTTTCACCCAGTTCATAAGTATTGGGAAAGATAATTCAAGGATCTCTTATATTTAAAAGATAATTCATCTTTCAAATCTGCCCTCGCTCTTGTTAATTCTGATAGTACCTGATCTCTCGGGGATCCTTTATGGGTCTGTTCTAATGTGGCCACTCTTGCTAAGATCTCTGTTATCCTGCCATTTTTTTCCCTCTTTTTACGAGCCCCATGGGAAATAAGAGATCCTCTAATTGTGGCCTTATGTGCCTCCCAGACCATACCCGGTGATGTGCCTTTCTTTGTATTTTCACTAAAATAGTTAGATAGATCTCTCGTTATAGCCACTACCACCTTCTAATCCCGCATTAGAGCTTCATTTAATCTCCACATGACCGGTGGGCGGTTTACCCCCGAGAGTCTCAAAGTCATCATCACCGGTGCATGATCTGATAGGGTAGCAGAGAGAATATTTATATCCTGTATGTTCCCGAGATGATAGTGATCTACAAACATATAATCCAACCGTGTGTATGTATCATGTATTGATGAGTATACCGTGTAGTCCCTTTCTCGTGGATGGAAAATCCTCCAAGCGTCAATCAGTTGCATCGTATGTAATTGTGTTTTAAAAGATTTGAGCCGTCTAAAAGCTATATGAGATCGCCCTACTGATGTGTCAAGGGAGGGATCCAGATGTAAATTGAAGTCTCCTGCCAAAATTACTATGCCCTCCTGATATTCCGATAGCAAACGTAACGTTTTATAGAGGAATATAGTCGTTTTTTTATTAGGGGCGTATATTGAGATCAATGTTACTACCTGATTATCAATTTTTCCTTTAAGAAAAAGGTATCTCCCATCTGGGTCTATCATTGTGGATATACAGTTAAAATTAACATTTCTATGAATGCCGATCGCCACCCCTCTTGAATAATTTGAATCAGAGGTACCGTAATACCACACTGGATAATATGGGGAGGAAAGGCGTATTTGTGTATGATGAGATAAATGCGTTTCCTGTAAGAAGGCTATATACCAGTGCAGTCGCCTTAACTCATGTATCAATTGGTGTCTTTTAACAGGGGTGTTGAGACCCCTAATATTATACGTTAACATGTTAAGGTTGGCCATCGGCATCCAGAGCTGTGTTGTGATTTTTATCTTTCATTTTAGTGCCAGATATTCCCCCAGGCAAATAAAAAAAAAAGGGAAAAGAGATTGAAAGAAAAAACAAATTTAAAAACAAAACAAAACAAAACAAAAAAAAGGGCGACACTTATTAAGAAAAAACCTTACCAACATATAACACAACAAATAACACCACCAGTAAGGGTTACTATTCTCGTAACCGCTACCTAAGTCCATATACTGGACTCGTGCCAGCTCTCTAGAGCTCTTATGGCACGTCATGGGGAGCGTGTCTAAGCCGCCTGGCTGCCGTCTGTCTCTCCCTCCTTCCTCCAGTACTAGAAGGAGAGAGGTTCACACCATCAAGCTCCCACACGCCCCGCCCACACCAATTTAATGTCCCTACGCGCTCACCCCAATTAAGTGGTGGGTGCCCGTGGGGCCCATGTTTCTTCACATTAATTTCAGTACATCCCTAATAATATGTAGTTGAGGAAAAAGGGAGCATTTCATAAACTTCATTCCAATATGGTTTCCAATCCATCTGAGTCAAATTTACCTACCCACCCCACATTATTACCCCCGTCTCGACCCTTTCCCTCATACACTCAAATATTCTAGTTCACCACAGTTAGGTCATCACATTTCTGGATTCTAAATCTTAATGTCTGTGCTCACCGTGTCTTATTGGGAGGTGGAGGCCTTCCACTTAGTCGCCCATTCTGCTGCAAGTTACCTCCCGCCAATGTCCAGTCGTTATTCGGAAGCGGATCACAGTCCGGTATTGCTTCCTGTCAGCCCGGCAGTTGAGGTGTGTTGATAGATAGGGTTTCACAGAATTGCTGCAGTTCTTCTGGTATACGGAGCACTACCGATCTCCCGTTTTTGCGTGCTATTAAGCAAGACGGGAACCCCCATCTATAAGGGATACCTGCTGCTTGAAGATTTTCCAGGAGTGGGCGCATGGCCCTGCGGCGTGCAAGAGTCTCTCGGGCTAAATCAGGGAAAATCTGTATGCGTGTTCCGTCAAGATCCATCGGTGGTTGTTCCCGTAGTTTCCGCATGATATTCTCTTTCTCCATGTGATAATGGAAACGGCATATAACGTCCCGTGGTATTTCGGCTGCCATGTTACGTGGCCGCGGAACTCGATGTAGACAGTCAAACATCAAGGGAGTAGATGGTATTTGTCCCAATACTTTATTAAACATATTTCTTAATGTCTCTGTCAGTTCTAGGTCAGTTATAGCCTCGGGCAGGCCCCGAATCCTCACATTATTACTGCGTCCCCTATTTTCCTGGTCCTCCAGGCGATAAGCAGTAGCCCTTTGAGCCCTATTTAAGGAGTGCATCTGCACCTGAAGGGTCCTTATCGCCCCCGAGTGAGAGTCTAGCCTTGATTCCCCCTCCTCCACTCTGTTTAGTAGTTGTATCATCTCACCTTTCATGGCCTCTATGTCAGCTTTCAATGACTGTTCCAGATGAGCAAACATATCGGTCAGTTTATTTTTAGTAGGGAGAGTTTTCACCATTTCTTCTATGGGCAGTAATATGGAGTGGTCTAGTTCACCCCCCTGTTCCAGCCCATGAGTTGAAGAGTCCATTGCCCTCTGACGTGGGGACTGCCCGGGGGAGAGGCTTGAGCGAGCTGCTGTTCCCTGTGCTCGGCTCAGAGTTTCAGCCGTCATGTATCGCTGTAACGGACTCATAACAGGGACCTTCGGCGCCCCCTGTTTCCTGGTCTTCTTACGGTTCATCTTCTGCTCCCCTTTGCATAAGTTGCTCGAAATTATCGGGATGTCTGACGTCTGTGTGCCGGTATGTGCGGGCGGTATGTGCAGGCGGATGGTGCGCCGCTCACATTAGACACGTCCAGCTGCCATTGAGATCAGGGCACGCCCCCCCTCATCATCACTATTCAGAACCATAACCAACAGGTACAACTTCCATAATTCTTTACTTGTTTCTAGTGATGAGCTTTTTTGATGGTACAAGAAAATGGTGAACTTACAGTATGTGGCCATTCACATCCATAGCAATCAATTACCAGCAATGCACTTTCTGGTCTTTGGACTGTGGCCAGGTAGATTAGAAGAGGCAGTCATGAGAGTGTTCTAATGCATCAGTCCCCTCTTTTTAAAAGCCAGGGTTCCCAGCAGTCATTGTTCATTGTGTGTTGGAGCAGATATGCTTAGGAAAACATAACATATGGCAAAGAAAGCTAGGTGCTAATTCAGGTGTCAGCTGAAAATGTCTATCTGTATTTACAATCACAGTCACAAACAGTAATATAATGCTGTGCACATAGGAACTACATTACTTTGGGGGCCTTTTTGTTACAAAACAATACACTCTAATGTTAATTTCTAGATTCAATATAGATTTAGCAGGTGTGAGTCCTGTTCAAATTGGGAAGTAGTACAAGTGGTGCATCCGAATGAAAAAATAATGAATCCGCAAGTATCCGAATTTTCCAATAAAAATTTCAGGTGCATTCCAAATTCTAAAGTAGCTTATGTTGCTATTACGAACCTGGTCTGGGAGACTGGATGTTGAGGAGGCTTCCCTTGCACCTCGTGTCTTATGGCCTTTGAGGATGGTGACAGAGGCCAGGCAGACACCAAGTGGCATGAGTGCCAGTGGCTATGAAACCGTGCAAGTTGAAGGGTAATCCGGAAATCAAGGTCGAGGCAAGCCGAGGTCAAAATCCAGGAGGTCAGATGCAGTACCGAAAGAAGAGGCAGAAGAGTAGTCAAAAACAATCCGGGGTCAAAAAGGCAGGCAGCGATCAAGGCAGGTAGATGAAGCAGGAACGGGTCAAAATACAGGCAATCGGCAAGCTAATATTCAAGACAGGAAACAGGAGACACAACACAGACAGGAGCTGATAAGACAATCCAGCAAGTAAGTGACAGGCAGGTTCGGTTTAAATAGGGAAGTGAACTAATCAAATACGTCACTTCCTGTGCGCCTTGGGCGCGCTTTTCTTAGAACACAATCTATTTGCGCGTAACTTTCCGGTGCGCCATACTGCGCGTCTTTCTATGGGAAATGGTCGTTGTGCGCATGCGCGTGTTCTTCTTTTTAGCGGCACTTGGCGCATGCGCGGAACAGGCATGTTGCTTACAGTTGTTAAACGTTAAAATAAAAAAAGTGTGGAGCCTCCTCCCCAATTCATATCAGACCCTTTAGGTCTGGTAGGAATTTTACGGGGGACCCCAACGCCCCCCCAAAAATGGTCCTGGCAGAGCATTAAAGGGGGGCACGATCGTGCCCCCACTTCTGCACCATACCAGGCCACATGCCCTTGACATGGAGAAGGTGCTTTGCCACGGTGGACCCCCTGGCAAAGCACCTTGTCCCCTTGTCAATGAGGACAGGGGCCTCTTCCTCTCAACCCTGTGGGGATCTGTGAGCAAGGGGGCTTATCTGAATCTGGGTGCCACTCTCCTCATGAATGAGTAAGGGTAGTTGTTACCCCTACTTATTCTCTAAATAAAAAAAGTCAAATTGTACATACACACACCATAAACAAAAGTCCTTTATTGGTTTTTGACAATTCCTTTATTAAAAAAAAGAAGGTCCATCGATGTAACCCACAATCAATCACGGCTGCCGACTTGTCGAAAGAAAAAAACGGGATTCCGAATAGCATTCTGGAGTTCTCAAATGCTATTCGGATTTGGAAGTGTCGAATGGCATTTGGCAGCAGAGCCTACTATCATTGAGTCAATGATAGTAGGCTCGGTCACAAATTCAGTGGAGCAGGCTTGTACCTAAAGCATCTGTAGGGCCACCTCCAGCCAGTAGTCCAGCATGGGATTAGTAAATCAGTATTCACCCAAAAAGTGCAAACCCACCCCCCAGGTTATAAAAATCAGTCACAAATGAATTAATTGCATTTAAAGCCCTCTCTGACATGACACATGCAGCAGAACAGGCATGTACCTAAAGTGCATGTAGACAAAGCAGTAAGTCACCAGGACTTCAAAGGTTCACCAAGCAAAGTTCATTCCTGCTCTTGTTACACCAGTATCCTGCCTATTATATGATGCAGTCATATCATCACGGCTCCTCATTCTGGTCGCCTTTCCAGTTGGTGATGAGCTATTGCCACCTATATGTTGATAGTCTGGTGCTGCTGGTGCAGCTGCTGCTGCATTACCAATATCAAGTTCTGGTGCGTGGGCGGTTGGCAGGCAGCTTTGTTTATGCTGCATTTTGGCCAGTTACTGATTGTGTGCTCCAGTAATACAAAGACATAAGCATTGTACATGCTGGTGGAGGGGAGACATGGCCTTCTTTATTGTGCCAGACACAACAAATACAGTATATTGATTGTTATACTTTAACATTCACCTAACTGAACTAACTTGTTCCAACTGCGAAGAAAAACCACGCAAAACTGAGTCTGGTCAGTGTGATACAGATTCAATTTAGCAAGTGTGGGAATCACATGAGTGCTTTTCAGAATCCCCTCAGAGCTAATGCCCAGCTTTTAGAGAGTTCACTCAGAGCCCTATCCATGCAAGGCATCAGGGGAATGTTTAGTGTTTCCTTTTTGATTCCATTACACTATAGAAATGTGTAACCCATTGTACCGTAACAATGCATCTGGATGTTTTCAAACAGACTTTCACAGATATCCTATGTATCAGAAAGTTGAGTACACTAGCTTTCTACCTGATAGTCATGTGGCTTATTTTTCAATGTGTCTTTTAAGAGTCTATACATATGTGCACTAAGAGCTTTTACACAATGGACACTATTGCTTGGAGGACCCTTCAGACCCTGGAGTTTTGATTGGGAAAACAAGAGCTGCAAAATTGACCTGGACAAATAATTCAACCTTCAGGTAGACACAACAGAAAACAAAGTCTTAAAAGAAAAGAGTAGTTTGGTTTAATACAATTTGCTGGGCTTGCATGCATTACAACTTAAAGACTTTATTAAAATAAAGACTTTTTAGGTAGTTTTGAGTGTAACAGCTGATTTCTTTCAATCAGCGGTAAGAGGCCATAAGTAAACGGTGGAAGTGGCAGCCATAACAGATCTTAAAGCTTTTGGAAAGTTTACTCTTAAAGAAAAATAAAGCTAAAACCCTCAACTGTATAGAAATTGGCCAGTGGCACAACAGTTTAATAGTATAGTTTGTGAGCTTCTGTACCACACTGTATTGTCTTAAAAAGTTACATACAGAGTCAAAACAAAGTTCACCAAAACACTTCAACACCAAAATCCCGCATTACCTAGATCCCCAATTATTGCCCACAAATTCAAAATATAAACTAAAGTTTTTATCTTGCAAATATCTGAGTGACAATAACTACAAATATTGTTCAGTCACTTGATAGTATGTAAGCAGCTTTGTTAGGCCACAACGTAAGAGATAACGATGATTCAGGTTTTACTTTGAAATATTAGAGTGTATTATTTAGGCAAATGTTGTGGCTGGACAGTAAGGTTCCAGATGGGCATCAGCTGCCATCTGGAGCTGCATAAAAGCTATACTATAACCACCCCCAAGTCCGGTAAGCTGAGCCCCACCTTCTCATAGCTCTTTGCATTGCAACTCCTCCCATATAATATTGTGACATTTTCTGGCCAAGGGTTGCACCAGTGGGTTGCCCCATTTCCAACCACAATTTCTTTTTTTATCCCAGCTGTTTTCACGTTTTGTCATATGTATACTTTTTTTTCAGTAATTTTGTGGCAATGATACCATGGTTAGGTTGCACACAGAGCAGACATGTCTACAATTCCTCTGCTTTGACATCAAAATATTGTCTCTACCAGGTACTCAGCAGCTAGTTGTATTTTTTTAAATTTATAGTATATTTAATTAATTATAGTTAAAGCACTGGAAGCATAGCTGCAGGGTCAAAACCTATGGTCATATGCTGCCCTCTTTCCACCACACATGGGGAAAGGCAGACAGCATTAATTGGAGGGGGACATTCTACAGCCAAGCCAAAAGTAAAGTCCCTAATCCTACAGCCTCTTTCTCAAGTCAGGACAGTGGGAACTACCTTAGGCTATTAGAGAGTCCAAGGCCTCAACATCACCTTGTTCCTAGTGGTGATAGAGGAATGCCACCTTGTAGGTAAGAGTAGAATGTCTCTAATGGGTTTAAAAAGGTAGATCCGGATGCACAGAAAGAATTAGACGTGTGCATTTAGTTTCGGAAAGATTCGTTATTTGGACGAATTTTGGGAAATTCGGAGATTCGGATATATCCGAATTTCCGAATGACAGAAATGATGAATGAAAACGAATACGAATTTCTGATAACAAAAATTTTGGAAGAAATTTGTAAGCGGTAGCCTGTACGAATGTTCCTTTCTGGACGAATATTCATTGCAGCAAAGTGACATTAGACAAAAGTCTGCAGAAGAGAAAAAAAAAGCATGAGGTTCCCCCCAATTGATACCAGACCCTTTAGGTCTGGTAGGAATGTTAGGAGGGACACTCCAAGTTAAAAAAGGTACGTGGGGGCTCCCCCCAAAAGCCATACCAGGCCCTTTAGGTCTGGTAGGAATTTTAAGGGGGAACCCTACTCCCAAAAAATGTGGGACAAAAACATGAGGTCCCCTAAAATTCCTACCAGACCCTTGCTCTGAGCACAGGCTCGGTAGGGCAGGAAAGGGCCTGGTATGGCTTTACACCTTTAGGGTGTAACATCATCATATTTTTTTCTTTTGTCTAATGTCACTTTGCTGCAATGAATATTTGTCCAGAAACAAATTTTATACAGACTATGGCTAACGAATTTCTTCAGAATCCCAAAACGAATTGACTGTTGGACCCGAATCCCTAAAAACGAAATAACAGAAAATCCGAATGAAAACTAAACGAAACTAAACACATGTGTTGCTGGTGCACATGTCTAGAAAGAATCAGATCAGGTCTGATAAACGAGTGAGAGGTGAAAAGTCCCATAACCAGGATAAAAATGCTGAAAACCTGATAGTGCTGAGAGCCAAATACTACCTCTCTCCCTCCCGCCCAGAGTCATTCAATGCTCCGATCTGTTTTGGATGGAGGGTTGGATGAGAGACCTGTTTAGATACCTGATATTTTCACGGAGCCTCCCCCAAAGTAAAAAAAATTAATAATAATTAAAAATTTTAAAAGAAATAAAACACAACCCCTTCCCAAACACACACACAATATACACATGCAACAGTGTGCACCATACGGTGTACGCCATGCACATGCCCTGTGGTGCGTTGTTAGAACACATCACAGTGCTTGATTTTTTCTTTTTAAAATAACAATAATTCAAATGTGTGGCTGCACATAGCAAAGCAAAGCTGCACATTGCTGTGCATTGTGATACGCTGTGTTGCGATTAAATATATGCCTGCATTATTTTATTACAACACACAGCGCATAAACAGCACTGCAGATCAGGCTTTACCACAATACAGCTTTATAACATAAGTTCCTTATTTACAGTTTTGTGTACCCTCTTTTTTCTAACCGTTTGGCCAAAAGGCGCAATTTAAAAATATTTGTTATTTATTAACTTAATACAGTTTTATCTCTTAGATTTAGTCAGAGTTTGTGTTTTTTTGTGGGCACTGATACTGATTTTAGTGTGCTTTTATAGGTTTGATTGTTTATTTTTATTAGTTTAATATTGATTTGATAAACATTTGCACATTTATGGCAGGACCTACAAAATTAGTAGCACCATCTGTTTATTCTTCCAATCCCGTGCTTTCAGAAATGTATGATTTGGGTCTTTTACAAACTCTAAGAGCAGCAGTTGAAAATAAAAATGGTGAAAAATTGCAAAAATGGTCTGGCCAGCTGAGGTGAAAAGTGGAACGCAGGGCTTGACAGTGAAAGGGTTAAAAAGGCAGTTTCTGAAGTGCAAAAAGAACCAAATTAGATCATATTCAATGAGTGAGAGACCAAAAGTCTCTACATCAAGACAGGGAGGGAAAATACCAGACCTTTGCTAGTCTAGACCCAGCCATCTTCCCACCTGCCATCATTATATTTTAAAAAAACATTATTTACAGTTTTAGATTTATACTTTTTTTTTTACATTCTTTTTATTTTTTCCTTATAAGGCTGTCCCTGCCCTAGTGAAGCAAACACAGGCAGGCATGGCAAGGCTGTAACTAGATCTCTTACAAGCAATCATATCCATGGACTACTGGGTGTCACAGATGTACCACTGGCTGGAAGTGGCCCAGTATGAGCTGCAGGTACTAGCCTGCTCTGCTGCCTCCTTGTTTGGGCACTTTGTGTTATGGGGGTCACCATTTAAAAAAAGATCTGTGAAAAAAACACATGCAACCTGTTATAACTACAGTGCATGTGGACAGCGACTGACTGTAAAGAGGATACAGGACATCAGTGGCATTAAAGTGTTAAGCATGAAGGGTAAGCTGTATGTAAGCCCTCACGGGCAGGGCCCTCCTTACCATCTTGTCTTAAATTGTATTGTGACTGTAATGTCTTCCTTATATTGTAAAGCGCTGTGCAAACTATTGGCGCTATATAAATCCTGTATAATAATAATAATAATGTAACACACAATTTTATAGTGAGTGGACTGGCTTACCCAACAGCCCCTATATTGGTCTTTCTAAGCCATCTGACCTGAGTTGAGAGGTCAGGACGTTGCTTACCCCTGTTATAGTTCATCTGAATCCAAACATAAGTTAACTACTCCCATCTCCATTAGATTTCTTGTGCCAGTTATATTTATTTCCTATGCTCCTCAGCTCCATCTAATGGCACAAATGCAGTATTTCCTGATATTACATTCTACCTGGAAATAGGGTTGCCACCTTTACTTTCATCGAAACCCGAACACTCTAGTGACACACAGAATTGTTTTTGGGGAGAATGAGTTGCGGCTTATTCATATGTAAATAGCGCCACCCATTCATATGTAAATATCACAGTCAAGGCTATTTTCAGTGGGGGGCCATTAGCCCCTATCTTAATTTTGGTTGCCCTTGTCTGCCTGACATCTTGTGCCAGGGTTTCAGCTGCTATGAAAACCGGACACAACATTCAAAACCTGAACTGTCCCGGTGAATCCAGGACAGGTGGCAACCCTACCAGGAAAGGAAATATGCTAATAACATTTGTTTTTGCCTCAATTTGCAGATAATTAATGTGCATGTAATTTGGTAGGGTGAATGGCTCTGTGAGTTGTTTATAAATACACCCCATAGTGTTGCTTTAATGAATGCAGAGCTGCATAAAATTGTGCATTTTGGATTCAGGCAAAATAAAAAGTCTTTGACAGCCTTAAAGACCCTGTACAAACAGGCATGTCTTAATTCTAGCATGTAAACACAAGTCATTTCATAAAACATTTACAAAACTGTTGCACATCTTTCTTAATGATATGTACATTTACTTAATCTAAGTATTTTCCATGTAGGGGATGCACAGGGGTTAAGTAGTTTTCATGATTACTATTTTTATTTTCAATGCTGTGTTTCAGTCAGTAAATGTTAATCTATAAGGTGGGACACTTATTTGCTCATTATATACTCGGGTACCGCTTCTTACTTAGCAGTACTACACAAAGATTGTGCCTGACTACTCCTCTCTGTCTGGTGGTGCAACCATACCACTGTTTTATAAATGTGCCCCAAACAGCATTTTTTAAAGGTAGTATAACTATCTGAATTAAATATGGCATCAGCCAAAGAAAGGAGGAGGGAGAAGCAACACAAGGAGTCAATCAGGTGGTCTACAGTGAAAGGAACATGCTGATAGATGGAGATAGCAAAGTTACAAAGAGATAAGCTCATCAGTCTGCTTCTTCTCCTGTCACTATCCAGTCACAGGTTGGGCAGGAGACCTGTAAGTGAAAGTGAAGGAGCAGCAGGTTCCCTCCCCAGCCAGGCAGGAATAGCAAAGCTGTGCAAATCTCAGGACTGGGTGGACAGAAATTCAAATCACTTGCAAGGTGAAACAACCCTCATATAGGTATTTTAAATATGGCTTTAGCTGCTGGCCTGGAGTTGAGCTATAACACTTGTATATAGTATATATACTGTGTATGCAGTATGCAGTATAAAGTATATATACTGTATATAGCTGTACTATATACAGTATCAAAGTGAGTTTGAGGCACAGTACTTGCAGCCTCTGCCCCTTTTTGTCTGATTATTATGTAATGCGTTTGGTCAGATTTACTTAGATGGGAAAATACTGCAATTCCTTTTTAAAGTTGTAACTTTCTTCTCAGATTTAATATTTAAGATATCATGATTTAAAATCAAATGTGCTGTTGACTAGAAAAGGAAACTGCAAACATATTTTTTTTTTTAAATTATCTCTTGACCCGTGCTTGGTGTAAATTTACACTTCAAAACTGGCAACTGTAAACCTTGCTTGCATTTGATGTTAAAATGAAAATGAACTTCAAAGCTAGCAGCATGCCCCAGTTCATGTTATTTTAGAAGATATCTAACAGAAAGTGATTATGCCATTCATTGGATGTGCCCATTGTACTGACATCTCTTCTAACGCTTTATAGAATGTAATCATTGTCTTTTGTTGACCATGACAATAGTGCAGAGGGCCTGCTGTATCCGCATACAGCTTCATACAATACCTGCAAGTAAGTGGATAGTCTAATTGAAAAATAGACCAAATCTGCAGGACTTCTGTAACAGAATAAATAATGAATAGGATCATAAAATGTCATCTTTTGCTGGATATGTATTGTTACTAGGATGCTATTCCCTGCTACCACCATCATCAGATGAGCACAGAAGAAAACACCCCCACTACTTGAAACAAGTAGTGATTTATTATTTTTTTTACCCATTATTATTCATGTCCTTCTTCATGCCACCCTACTTCATATTATAATTGGTTATCTTTTGTCACTATTGAAAACTAATAAGTCTTAATTGTCAGTAAAAAGAAGACATAAGCTAAAGTTCTTTAAAAAAGTTCAGCTGTCTAATGCAAAGCAAAAGCACATTTCTAATGCATGATTTTAAGCAGTTTAGGCCTCCGTCTGCTTTATATACGTTGTAAACATTTATAAAAGAACCGTTGCTTGATTTTAAATGTACCAGAGTACTCGATGATACATTGTTTCTTGAGCCTAAACGATAACTTTTAGTTCTGCAAAAAATATTAGTAATTTATCATCAGCATAAATTGTCCTCAGAATGCAATACCAATGGGTATGGATTAAACATTTTATCTGCTATTTTACTCCTTTGCTGAAGTCCTTTGAGTTCTCCAAATCGCTGGCACTACTTATTCATCTCTGAGTGCACCAAGGCAGTGACTCCAAGTTGAGTACAGTTACTATATAATAGATATAGAAAACGATTAGGTGAGATAACACTCCTCCAATCTTCCAAAGTGAATGCAACTAGGACCTGCCTTTATGGTTCTCCATTTAGTCAAAACACAGGGGTTGTAGCACTGAAACATGTTTTTCGAACCTTAGACAGGGCTATAATTAGCCCAAAATTGTTGTATGTATTGACAACAGGTTTGTGGGCTACCCAGGGATGGCCTATGTTTTTGAAAATATAGATATTCAAGTGCTGCAACCTTTTGCATTTTGATATATATATACATATATATGCCCTCCCAAATAATCAGTTTTTAAATTCCCCCCTGACTCTCAAGTAGCATGCTCAGGATTTTTGTTACAGCTAGGCCCAATCTACTACCAACAAGCCCATCAGTAGTTGGCTAACCAACAAACAATAAGGCTGGGTTCACACCTGAGACGCTGAAAAACGCTCAAGCAGTGAAATCCTATTAACTCCTATGAGCATGGTTCCCACCTGGGCGTATTTCTGCGTGTTTTGACGCGCTGAAAAACGCCCAACGCCAGAAATAGTACAGGAGCTTCTTAGGAACGCCCAGGTGTGAACCCAGCCTAAGGCTAACCATAATTCCTGACACATCACTCTGGATCTCAACAGAGTCTAGCAGATGAAACATCATAGACAGCCACTGAGCACACCCTGCTGGCAAAATCAGAGCAAGAAAGTAAAACCAAAAGAAATAAGTACAGGCTTAAGCAAGCCTTAGGGAACCCATCCCTACACGCTATACTGATTTTATTTTTTATAAACACTAATGGCATTTAAAAAAAAATTAAAACCAGTATAGTGTACTGTTCATATGCCAACAAGAAGCATGTTGATAGAAAAAAATAGCAGAGACAGAGAGATAATTCCATCACTGTGCTGCCTCTTCTTTCACTGTCCAGTCACAAGCTGGGGCAGGTTCAGGACAACCTCACCTCAGAGGAAGGGGGTTCAATGATGCTGGCCATCAGATTGAAAGACATCTAATTGCAAAAAAAAAAACTGTGCAGGACATCTGGGCACAATACTGTTTTCTGCAAAAAGTACTGATTTTATTTAATCTTTTAGTGGGCTACTCATTTTATCTTGTCATTTTTGCCTGAAGTTCTAATTTAATCCTGTGGGATGGTCCCCCCTTACAGAACAGCTTTAACTACATCTTAATAGTGGTCAAAACTCACTTCCAGTTGTAAAGGACTTCGAGCTGCTTGTTTCACAAGTTGAAAGAAATTGCTAAAATAGCAAGATAAGAAAAAGAGATACAATTGAAGGATCCAAATGTGTAGATAGTAGACTTACCCCCAGAATTTTTAATTTACCATTTTAAAAAAGAAAACAAATGTTTTTAATGTTTTTTTATAGCTAAGGGAAGGGAATGAAGGCGTTAATATAAATAATTAGGGTTAACTAAAATTTAGCTGTTCAAAAAAAACTAACTGGGGTTAACTACAAATTGTATATTTTGAGATTTGTTCCTTACAAAACGGCATAAAAAATCATGTTTCTGGTTCAAAGCTTACAAGTACTCATTAACTCAAATGAAAAAGTTAATAAACAAAAAAATTGAAACAAATGCTAAGGGTAGAAGGGAATGAAGGAGTGAAGTTTTTGCAAAGCTCCTCTTACAATTTTTTTGATCTGTCTCCTAGTTTATTTAACTCCTGATTCCTGTCTATCCACAAACAGCCTCGATAATGTTACCTTCATATGCCTAATATTAGTGATCCTGCTGACTACTACAGGTGAAACTCGAATAATTAGAATATCATGGAAAAGTTATTGCAGTAAGTGCTGCAAAAGGGGCCCAAAACAAGTACTGAGTACATATGCATGCTTGTACTTTTCAGAGGTCCTATATTGTTCTATGTACAATCCTTGTTTTATTGATTGCATGTAATAATCTACTTTTTTGAGGTTGTGGATTTGGGGTTCTTGGGGTTTTCATGAGCTGTAAGCCATAATCATCACAATTATGACAAATCACGGCTTGAACTATCTTGCTTTGCATGTAATGAGTCTATCTCATATATTAGTTTCACCTTTTAAGTTGCATTAGTGAAATAAATGAACTTTTCACGATATTCTAATTATTCGAGTTTCACCTGTACCTCTGACCTATTGGACTCATTGTGACCTTTGCTGTGTTATTAACTATGTTCCTGCCATATCCTCTGGTTTAGATACTTGGTTCTAGATACCCCTATTAACAACCTTAGGCTAACTCATCTTCATTGAGAAGGTTTTTTTTTAGAATTACTGTTGCAACTTAAGTTTCTGGAGAACTTGAATGCCAGTGTACGCATATAAAGTGTCCACAAAAGGTGGCTGTTAAAGGTGAACAGCACTGCAGTAGCAATTGTCTGGTCTTAACACCCACTCAGCCCTTGCACCTTTTTTTTTATTAATGTTGTACTTGGCTTGACAAAAATCATTCAACACAACAACTACAAAAAACAATCCAATTGGTTTGATTGGGTTTTTTACCATAGTTAATTATTTATATTGGATGATGGTAATCTTTTATTGTTACATACATGACCAGTAGTAGGAGCTATGTAACCAGCAGACATATAACATTCCCTTCAGCTAATAAAGCAATTTTCTGCCCTTGAGGATGATTTAGGTTGATTAGGATCAATGACTGCCCATAAAAATAAAACCTTGTAAATGTATTTGCAAGGTGAACTACAATTTTGTTTTTAAGCTTACAAATATGAAAATAAATAAATAGTTCTTATTTATTAACCAATGCATCTGTGGATTTGGTAAGTACATAAAAAATAATGTATGATATTTTTTTCATATCTTAGACATACTTTATGTGCTCTCTTCAGTGTTGTATCATGGAAATGTATAATCAATCTGAAGTGACACAAAGAGGTGAAACAGTTCACAAGTTTGCAGATATTCAGACGCCGAAATGGTCAAATTGCTTTCACAATGTGTGAAATGGCTCAAATGGTTGTTAATTAATTGAACGTTTACAGCATGTGTGGTATTTGCAATACATTTAATGTTCTGATTTTTATCTCTAATGAAGACTTTATTTGTTTGTTATCTTTCCCCTAGGTTTGTGTGTTTATATTGATGACTTGTATATTTCAGTATCATTTTTAAAATAAAACAGTTTGGTGATTTTAACATGTGTCCTTATCTAGACTTCATCTGAGCACACCCATGTCAGAACAGTCACCTCGAAAATGAGGACATTTGCTTATGAATGGCCACCACAAGGACTAGATTCTAACGTGTTCCCCACCTCAAGATGATTGGGGGAAAATAGCAAAGAAAACCAAGGGAAACCATGGTGATATATGAATTTTCCTACTTTATGGTTTTAAAAGATTCTGTTTTATTTATTGGAAAATAAGAGAAAAAAAGGCTTCCTCTTTAGTTTCCAAACACATTCCACCTTTTTGTTCACCCAGACACACATCTAGAAATTTTCTATAACCCCATTCCAAAAAAGTTGGGACACTATGTAAAATCTACATAAGAACAGAATGCAATGAATTGCAAATCTCATAAACCCAAATTTTATTCACAATAGAAAATAGAAAACGTTGCAATAAGTTGCTATGCTTTTTTTGCATGTACGTCAATAAATAGACGTATTCTATTTGCCGTTGGAGTGCCGGTGTCCATATTCTTATTGGGCACTTAACTGGCCTGCCTGCAGACCAGACCTTTCTCCTATTGAAAATATTTGGCATATCTTGGAGTGAAAAATACTACAAAAGACCCAGGATTGATGAGCAAGTAGAATCCTATATCAGGCAAGAATGGGACAACATTCCACTCCCAAAACTCGAGCAACTAGTCTTCTCAGTTCCCAGATGTTTACAGAGTGTTGTTATAAGAAGAAAGGATGATACAACATGGTAAAAATGTTCGTGTCGCAAACTTTTTGAGACGTGTTGCTGCCATGAATTTCAAATTTACCTTATCTTTTTCATAAAATGGTATCTTTTCTTAGTTTAAACATTTGGTTTGTTTTCTATTTTCTATTGTGAATAAAATCTAGGTTTATGAGATTTGCAAATCATTCCATTCTATTTTTTGAAGATTTTACACAGTGTCCTGACTTTTTTTGGAATTGGGGTTGTAAGAAAAAATTATAATATAGCATATTATAGAAATAATATAGCAAAGGAGGATTTGCTTTGGGAACTGGGATACATTTTTTTCTTTCCTTATGTTATATTTTACTGGGGACATTGGTCATTTTATTCAGCAGTGTTGGCTAGCATCAGCAGTGACGACAGCTATGAGGTGCTGCAGTGTAGCACATAAAAGAGTGTCTGTTCTTTGTTCTTGACCTGAGAATTTGCTGTTGTTGTCACTTTGCATTACATTTACTGTCACTTAGTAAACAATCGGTCATCAGAAACTCAAATTCTTATCATGGCCACCATGTATGCATCCCACAGGTCTCTGGAAGTGCCCATGCTTGCACACACTGTTAATGTGTGGTGGTGAACTTCATGGATGCACGCTAATTTGGTAACTAAAAATTTGTTGTTAACTTCCTAAATAGACGATTTCTCCCAAGCTGCACTGCCCATTATAGAGCCTGTTTGCTTTGGGGGTGCACTCCATGTCTCATCCTGCTTGATATGTGGTGCCAACCAACCTTTGCTTCCTTACCATGTTTCTTTTCTTAGTGCCACTAGGCCTCTGCCTCATTCTTGACCTTGCTTTTGTGTCCATCCTGAAACCTTGTTTTGGTTGCTGGACTTCCTGTTAACTGAGCTTTAGAATTACCTTGACCAATATTCTGCCTTACACTTTGTATACTGCTTTGTTTCATCTGACCTTTTAATTGCCTACCAGTAATGCAATGCCAGGGTTTGCACACCGGAGAAGCTTGCCACACAAGTCTCAACCACGCCATCATTGAGTCTGTTGAAGATCAGGTAGCTCTTGAGTTATCATCTTTGTTGATAACTTTTTATTATTCTGCTTCTGGCCAGAAGTATCTTTCACCAATAACTTTATCATTTGTTTGCCTAATTACGCTTTTCCCCAACACCACCACCCAAAAGAAAGTGTTAGAACCTTTTCTGGCCCTAAGATAAAAGCCTTGAAAAAAATATACTAAAAACTTTGAAATGGGCTCTACCTGTCTGTCTACTTTTTCTGAGGTTTTTTTCTGTGTTTTTTCCCTGGGCAAATTCTGCCAAAGAGACTCTGCCAAAGAGCTAAACGGAAAAACATCCTGGAAGGATATGCCAAACTACTTACAAATAATATTACATAGCAGGACCAACAGCATAATTTCTACTGAATATTACTATTTATTTCTTAAAGCAGCAGTTTTGAAGTACGTGTTACATTTGATTGTGTTTGAGACACTTCAGGCAAATTGCAGATTAGCCTTGTTATGTAAAGTAATGTACATACAGTAGTTGTGTTCAATGCAGAAAATATTTTTCCAAAAAGAGGCACAAAATCTTTGGAACTTTATTTTGGGCATCATCTGCAGATGGTAATTGCTCTTTCTATATTTCTGTTTAATTTTTCTTTTACCAGTAGTACAGAAGTCTGGATTGCATTTAACCTGATCTGAGACACTACAAGAATCATGGCTTTATATACAATATGCACTACAACCAAAGTAACATAAAAAAAATTTCAAAATTGCTAGAGTTTTTCTTTTATTGGTAAAGTCAACTTAAAATTGTATTGAGCCACTGTATAAATATGCAGCATAGCTTAATACTGCATGCAGAAATAGAGTGCTTTATTCAACCCAAAAATATTTTTGCAAAAATAAAAACTAATGCCCAGATACAATAAATAAACAACCCTCCTATATATTTTTTTAATTTGCTTGTATTCACATTTGTCTGAAACACTGCAGATAGAAAATAGTCTCAATGAAGTCTCAGTAAGCCCCCCAAAACCTCAATATAGTCTGTACAGTAAGTTTCTATAACATTGTGTGCCTTTTTTTTTTAAATACAATACATTTATATTAAAATACATGTTGACCCTGCCAGTGACTTTCTGCTTGGTAGTGGTGACAACGTTCTGCAGGTTCATCCACCCTCTGCAGCGTTGCCACCGCTTATGCGCATAGTCTGGATCATTAAAAAAAGCTTTGTCTACACTTACTCTGCTGTCTGATCTGAAAGGCCCAGGCAGTGGGTGGGACCAGTCTGCCCTGCCATGAATATCAATGACACAATGAGCCACTGTCAATCAAACATGCTTACTCACCCAGTATGTCATTGCAATTCAGGGCAGGGCAGACTGGTCCTGTCCACCCCCCGGGCCATTCGGATCAGAGGAAGAGCAAGGTGGTGACCTGGGAAAAAGGAATTAATAAAGGTATTTAGAAGGAATTTATACACTGCTTTTGAACAAAATTCCCAACCTAGATGTGTGAAACATTGTAGATAGGTTTATAACCACTTTAATGGGGATCCATACATGAGCTGAGATAAAATGAAAAGTCCATCCTAAACATTTATTTTATTTATTTATGTATTTATGGAAAGAGTGGGGAAGAATATTTTTATTGCTGGATGCCCTTTGTTGAGATTGTCCTATCCCAGTTACACAATGTCAAACAAAGAAACAGTCAACTACAAAACATGACAAGTTCTAACATTTTCCCTTTCTACTAATAAAAGTGTTTTGACACTGCAGGTAATACTTTGGGTAAAGAAAAGTAATAAACAAAAGTAATACACAAAATAGTTTTCCTATCAATATTGCTGTTTTACTGTCACAGCTTAGCTTTAAAGCTGATCTGCTGCTTGCAGTTCTGCAGCCATGTGCTCATACCTTGCTATGGCCTGCTTTGTTCCAGGACTGCAGGTATAGGCGTCAGCAGATTTTCCCTCCTTGTTGATATAACAACTACACAGTCAGCCCCCGTCCAGACTGTCAATCAACCTTACTATTCAGCTGTACTTTAGGTTGTTGGAGAGAATGTGAAATCAGGGCACATTATTTTTTATGTGGTGGGCATGTCCTCTGGTTGCAGGCTTTTGGAGTCAAACATTTACTTTTATTTCCCCTATGTTAGGGAAGAAAGTTAATTTGAATCCTGACTGAACTCTATCGGGACTTGGCTCAGAACAGATTCACAAAAATTAAAACTTTTTTTGTTTTTCACACTATCCTAGCAGCTAGCAGATGCATTTCCAGATTTTGGAAGCAATCTCGGCCTCCACTATTTCAAACCCTCTTAGACCTCCTAATGATAGTACCTATTATTAATATTTGTTTCCCAGGATAAACTGTAATACTGCCTTTATCACAGTACTACACCCTATGAGGGTGTAAAATCTTAATAAAATTTGAGTTGGAAAAAGAAATAGAAATCTATTATGCTCTCTGAAATACACATAAATAGGATGCAGGAAGATATGAACCAATTTTCATGTGTGAAAGGCACAAGAAAAGATCATTAAACAAAGAAATAGAGATTTTTGCATTCTAGTAAGGCCTCATTTACATGAACTTTCACAGCTGTACAGCATGCACGTCAATGCAGAAACTTGTGCGTGGGAGGGACAGGTGCTGTGTGTACATTGTGTAACCACATGCAGCTTCGTCTTATCGTTGAGTTGTACAGGTGGCTACACGCCAACCAGAACCTGGACAAGTATGGATGCACGACCTTGGACAAAGACTGCCTGCATCCAAGGACTTGCATTTATACCTGAACAGAGGTGCAAGTTCGGGTCAATGTGTAGCTGGTGTCCCCATTGGGAGATTTTCCTTTACTTACTCTTCCAAAGACATATCTAAAATGTTGTAAGCTGTTGGAAACTGACTGAAACCTGACTAAAATCTTTGTTGTGACCTTTGAGGATCTTTGATCATGAATCACAGTACAAGCAGCTAGAGAGGTCAGGATATGTTTGTTTTCAAGCACTTTTACTACTTGTTAAGAATATGTAACAGAAGCACTTTGAGGTGTTTTAATCATATTACTATATCAAAATTAAGTACGGTATAACAATTTATCAAATTAGCCTTTCATTCCAATTTTCCAAGAGAAAGGAACATGAATTGCATAAAAAGGTAAGATGGTTCTACTAACTATAAGAAGTGCTTTTTTATAAAAAAAATACTAAGAGTTAAGCTCAATCAATAATCAATAGAAATAGACTGGAATCTTTCCAGGATAACTCTTCACGAACAGTCAGTGGTTGGATCTTGTCAAGAGCCAAGCAAGAGAGTATCCAGTGTTGTCATACCTTAAATACCAATTTACTTGTCACCTGAGTGCCTCAATGATTTATTGCTGATATATGTTAACTATGTATAGCAATGTATAAACTTCACTGTGTGCTAATAGCATTTACTATCGCTATGGTAAATCTGTTTTGTATTATAACATTTAACTGGTTATCATTGGATTCGACCAATCAAATGTGATATTTAGATTACATGTGGAGCTTGATGTAGTTAGTCACCTGTTAGCTTGTGAGAACGTACATATGCAATCTCCATATTTATCAGCTCAGTCACCCTGAAGTCTCAGGGTGAACATTCAACAACCCTGAAGTCTCAGGCCTTGTTTTTGCCATCTGTGTCCCACTTGGAAGATTTTGCTTCACTTTTCATCCTGTAGACACGACCAGAAGTGAGAAGAAATTTCTTCAAAGTGCGGGAAATCTCCTCTAAGACAATTATCACCAGTGTCATGGTTTCGCCCGGCGCGTTCCCTCGATCCGCCGGCGCGTCATCTCCGTGCTGACATCACGCCCAGCTCCTCCCATGGGGCACGGTCCCGCTCGTAAAACCGCAGCTGTTTCGTTCACTCGGCGTTCTCTTGTTGTGGAGCGTCGAGTGACGAACAGTGAACCCTCCAGCTCTGCCCTGAAACCTACACTCTCAGACACCCCGCTGTCTGGAGAGTGCTACGCTGCTGACACAACCATTGACCCGGATCAGAGGTCCTGCATATCACTGCCACCAGGACGCCTTCCAATCTCCCTCTAGTGTGAACCACTTCTAAGCGCAAGTACCTGGGTCTCATAAGACAACGATATATTTGCTTCAGCTGTTGGCATATAAGCACTCCTGTGATCTATGCATGTTGGGGTTCAGTGGCATTATCTATGAACTGTATGGAATCTATCTGATATCATTGTATGACTCTCCATAGTACATACCTCAGCTATATAGACCAGGTATGTGTTTATTGATTCTGCGCTGGATGGGTGAAACAAAAGTGCTCTGTCTTAAACTAAACTAAGTGATTAAATAAGAAGGCTGCGGCAATAAGGAGCAACAAAGGTCAAATCGTATATGTTTTCAATATATGCAGCGCCAACGAAAAATGGTGGATAAATTGAGTGAATGTGGTTAAGACAATATACCGCAAACAATAAACAATAAATGATGTACTGAAATTGTGTTAATCCGTGAATCAATCAAACTTAATAAAAATGTGGAAATATACAACAAATGTACATATATACATATCAAATAAATTGAAAAAGTTTTTTAAGACAAGTGCTGTGTACTTCTTTTTTCAAACACCATGGGTGCAATAAGGTGGAAAGTTTATAAATTCAACATATACGATTTGACCTTTGTTGGTCCTTATTGCCGCAGCCTTCTTATTTAATCACTTAGTTTAGTTTAAGACAGAGCACTTTTGTTTCACCCATCCAGCGCAGAATCAATAAACACATATACATTTGGGCTTTGCACAAAGCACTATTTCTGCTGCTATGGATATTTGCAACTTTTTACAAAACCGCACTGTAAATTTAGAGGAAGTATTTAGTTTAAAAAAAATAGACACTAATAATGTACAACAAGAGTTGAAGGCACTTAAATTCGCTTTGGAGAAACAGGTAACCCTTTGGTGGGAAATAACTACCCACGAGAGATATCTGGCAGACGGAATCATCCCTCGGAGCCTCAGATGGGATGTTTCACCCAATGACGGTTTGAAAGACCCCGAATCATTGAAGGAATGGCTTTGTTTTTTCCAACATTGCGGGGAGAAATTGATACAACTGCTATTAGGCAGGAAAAAACGGAAATTACATCAGGTAGAAACTAAGATTAAAGAACTAAAATCCAAACTGGAGGGCTACACTGATCTGGATAATTTTAAAA